>NC_141760.1:76210703-76443203 GCF_982258835.1 Parasteatoda tepidariorum
ACATGCAAGATACCCGCACACCACTCCATGTGTTTGACAATGGTTCCGTGAATGCCCAGAGGTACAGACAAGAGGTCCTAGAGCCCCATGTGCGTCTTTTCAGGGGCGCTGTTGGCCCTGAGTTCATTTTTATGGACGACAATGCTCGACCACATAGGGTTCTCATGGTTTATGATTATCTGGAAAGCGAGGATATTCAACGAATGAATTGGCCAGCTAAATCCCCTAACCTGAATCCTATTAAACATGCTTGGGATGCTCTTGGGAGAGCTATTGCGATTCGCCAACCTTCCTGAACCATTCTGGAGGTAAAGATTGCTCTGGTGGAAGAATGGGAGGGTCTTCCACAAGTCCTCCTTAACTCCCTTATTAACAGCATGCATACACATTGTGCATGCTGTCTGTCTGTCAGGGGTGGGCATACACCACACTAGAGGCAACACAGACTGTACAAGCCTCCCTTTTATTGTCATCTTTTATCTTAAGTTCAGACTTCATTGGATTTATTGGCAATAGGTCTTACCCGTGAATGGCACTCTCATTTTTGTTTTGCATACTTTATTATCACGGAATACGCTATCTCCATACCGAATTTCATTTATTTATATTCAGTATTTTTTGAGATATTTGAGAAAATGTCTTCCATCTCTTAATTTTGTCCACCAGTGTATTTGCAATTCAAATGTCAAATAATTTTGTATTCATAATCATGAAAAATCCAAAAAAAAAAATTAATAATAATAATAATTCTAATCGAACTTCGAATACAAACTAGTAAGAAAACGAGACATTCACTAGAATCAAAAGATATATATTATATTTATCTTATTTTCAACTTGCATTCATATTAAAAGCCTCTATTTATAACCATTGAATCACCCAAGATTAAATATTCCATAATTTGTAAGTGAGAATAATTTTCATACAAAGTGAGAATAATACGTAATATTCCTTAATTTGTGAGTGAGATCAAAGTTTTAATTATAAATATTTACAATTCAAATGTCAAATAATTTTGTATTCATTATCATGAAAAATCCAAAAAAAATAAATAATTCTAATCAAACTTCGAATAGAAACTAATAAGAAAACGAGACATTCACTAGACTCAAAAAAATGTATATTATATTTATTTTATTTACAACTAGCAATCATATTAAAAGCCTCTATTTATAACCATTGAATCACCCAAGAAAAAACTTCTATCTTGTGGCGGCGAGTGCAAAAAGATTTAAAATAAAATGCATCACTATCTTCTATTACAATCTTGGTGAAAATGTAATCAGGCAGTGAAGAGTTAGAAAAATCTCTTGGGAATTTTATTGAGCACTCCCTGTCTTTATCGCTTTACTATGCACTTGACATATCATTTGAAACTCTCCAAATGGAAAACTGATAAGATCGTGGTCGATTATTCTAAAAAGTACGGCTCAGAGCCAAACGACAAATGTAATTTACAGCTGCTTCAAAGTTTTGATTTGAAATTTTTTCGTTGAAGAAAGAAAAAAATAGTGTAAAACAAAGTTTCTATTTGGAACCATGTCTATAAATCTGTTATTCTGTAGATTATCTAGTCAATATTCAGATTAAATAAGGTCACTAATTAATCTGAACAAGATAATCTGTAGAATAAACTGATTTTCTTTATCTAAAAAATCGACTTGCTACAGTCAAGCAATCAACATAACAGTCATTAATCACTTTAAAATTTGTAATACAAAGATTTAAATGGTTTAAATTAATGTTACAATTAAGAAAATTAACATATTATTTCAATTTCTGAAGAATCGAGTCAGGAAATTCAATAAAACAGTCAACAAAGTAATTTGTAAAATAAGAGAAACTTTTGAGCTTTAATGATACGGAAAACTGTTAATGCTCACATTCCATTTGTAAATTACTGCTAACGCCTGACCCTGGCTTTAAACGGAATAATCCACTTAATCTGCTGATTAGTAAAAAATGTGCATATTAACAGCTTTTGAACTTTATTAGTAATATATTTTAAAGAAAATCGCGAAACAAACACATTATGCAAATGAAGTTTCTTAAGATGTAATTTATGCTCTATTTAAGAGTTTACTAATATTGATTTTTTTTAATATAGAAATAGATGAAATTTAAAAAAAAATCTTAATTAAGAAAATACATAAAAAATGAAAGGTTTTAAAATCTATGCTTTTGAAGTAAGCTGACGCAAAGAAGATAATATTCACTCTCTGATTTTTTTTTAATGGCGGACATTTGAGATGTATTGTCCCATTGAGATGTATTGCTACTCTCTTCTCGTTACCCAGTGGGCACCTGTGGTGAAGCCACAGCGGTGGAGCAGCGTCGCCCACGTCACACAACCGCAAACCCGTTTACAGGGCGGGTCACATTCACACACAAACAAGAAAGGACATAGAACACAGAGAGAAAGAAACATCCATGCCCTGAGCGGGATTCTAACCCGCTACCATCGGCTCTGCAGTCAGGCACGCTAACCACTCGGTTCTGCAACAGAACTTTTGAGGTCGAAATATCAAATATGTGTAATATTAAAGTATATATGAAATTATGTGTAATAAATAGTAAGGAATATTAAAGTTTTTTTTTTAAATTTCTTTAAAATTGTTTTTAAGAAATATAAATGGGTACACTGATAATGATACCATTGATGTGTAGCATGACAAAGTGTTTAGAACGGGGTTCCTGCAAGGGATAAAGTGTTGATATCTTGATCCTGATTGGATGTCGAAACGTAGCATTTAATTACGTTTGCAGATGTTCTTTCCATTCCATTACGAGTAAGCCATACCATGCAGATCAGGTATCTTCTCTTAAAAGGAACATTCTATATTCCTAGGAAAAATTCTATAACAAATATTTCTATTCTTTCCCCATATATTTCGTACTTAACACAAAGACAGGCACAAAATCGTGTTTAAAAAAAAAACTAGTTATGTATCGAAGTTACTAGGTATACAAAACAACTATATATCATGGTTACAATGAAATATATAAACAGATATTAAAACTAAGTTAAGTAAAAGACGTAGATGAGAACGAATTCTATTTCAACAATGCAAATATGTGCATAAATTTGTTGAAAACTAATATCATAACTTATGTGGGGAAACTTATATCAACACGCCAGTTTGCTTGTAAACGATCAGTAGCCATGACGTCATAAGTCACATGTGTGGGTATCCTTAATCTTCTTCTTGAAGTTGAAATACCCAAATGATTGTATTAACAGTGAACAAAAAGTAAAAAAAATTAAAATAAAGCTGACTACCTCAATAACTTCTGATCTAATGATCTCATCTTGAAGTGAGGGGGGTACCTTAAATATTTCAACTAATGCATGTGATAACTTAAGTCATGAAATAATAACTAAAAACGCACTTTCCTTGAATAAATACACATTTGTCTCGCGAAATTTTTATTTTTTTTTATTTTTATTGTTTTGCAGAAACTGCATCTACACTATATGGCAAAGTTCCACTTACGGGTATGATGTCATTTATGTCAGTGCATCCCACCTTTTTCGCTTTATGTCTCAGTTTTCCTTAGATTTTTTAATCGGGTATTTCATCTCTATTTACGTCCATCATATATGTAAAAAATCTTACTCCACAAAAAGCAATTTAGCAACTAGTTTCTTGGAATACATTTGAAAATTTAAAAAAAAAATTCTAAGTTTGTATTTGTCACATTTACAAAGAAAAATTCAACGACGAGTGATTTTGTAAATACTATCAGCAATGAAAAAACATCAAGTATAACTTACAAAAACAACTTATTAGAGATCGACCAGCAATTTATCAAGCTTAGGCAATTAGAGTATTCTCACTTTTCATCATTTATCTTCGGTACATATCAAATCTCCCGATGTTCTCTTGAGAATAATTGCCTCTAGTAAAAAAAGAAAGGAAAAAAAACGATGAGGTAAGAATCGAGAACATAAAAGGAGGAAATGCATTTATTTTTATGGTTATTTAATGATAAATGAACCAAAGATCCTTAATGAAGATTGAGCATTTTTATTTAATGTGCGTTACTCTTATGATTGTTTTCTTTCCGCCGTAAACGGTAAAAAAATCTTAAGGTTTTCTTGTATAAACGAACTAGAATAAAAAATTATAATAAAATGAAGTTTATGGTTTAATGAAAAAACGAACTGTTTCTAGTTTTGTATTTATATATTTATTACGTTTAAATTATTTTTAGTTTCCTGTATTTAAAATTAAATATTGTTTTTGGAACAAAAAAAGAACTTATGTTTGAAAGAAAAAATTTCAGAAGAATTTTTGGGTTAATATAAATAATTAATCCACTGTTTATGATTATAAATAATAGTTACTTAGCCATTTAGGTAATAACAAAAATTTCGTGTGATTTGAAAAGTTGAATCCTTAGGAATGGCTGGATCACTCAGATAGAATGAGCAAAAATAAGTGATTGAGAATTTCAATTTAAATTCATAATGAATGTATGAAAAATTGAATGAAATTGGATTTTATTTGTAATGAATATACAAAAAAAACATGTTAAAAGGAAGTTCATTGATTCGGAAAAAAATAACTGTTGCTAGTTTTGTATTTACCTATTTAGGATTGAATAATTTTTGAATTATTTTTATTTTTCTGTTCCTGAAAGTAAATTTAAAAAAAAAAACATAACTTGTTAATGCTTTAAAGAAGAAAAAAAAGAAGAAATTTTGCAGCGATTTAAATGAAAAATTCACAGTAAATGATTATCAACAATAGAGAACCGTTTAGATTATAAAGGAAAAAAAGACATCAATTGATTAAAAAAATTCAACTCCTTATAACGGTTGACCCATACAAACTGAATAAATGGATGTTGTTGTTGACTTACGTCGCACTAGAGCTGCAAATATGGGCTATTGGCGACGGTCTGGGAAACATCCCGGAGGATAATCCGAAGACGTGCCATCACAATTTTGATCCTCTGCGGAGGGGATGGCACCCCCGCTTCGGTAGCCCGACGACTTGCGCGCGAAGTCGAGCACTTTACGGTAGCACAGTTTAACGAGGACCAATACCGCACACCCTCGGTCCCTACGCAGACTGATCCAAGTGGTCACCCACCCGCACACTGACCGCAGCCAGTGATGCTTGACTTCGGTGATCTGCTGGGAACCGTGTCTTATCGATCAGTCCACTGCGGGACCTGAATAAATGGAAATAATGGGTAAAAATTTTTTAATCAGAAACCAATAAATATACAAACCAAATCAAACCAACTATCCATTAAAAATCTCTCTTGAAAGAACGGTTTGATAATGTAACGAAAGATCTAACCATAATGAAAATTAAAAACTGGAAGAACAATGCTAAGATCAAAAAGGTATGGAATAATATTATTCAGCAACAAAGTTTTCCTATTGGCTATAGCGCTATACAGAAAGAAGATTTATTTTAATTTGCTATATCATTAATAAGTTGGCTATTTACAGAGTATTCCAGTATTTCTGTTCTTAATACATATTTGTAAAATAATTCTCGAAATAACCATTAGTTGTCCCTTATGTTGAAATGAGTAATATTTAATATATATATATATATATATATATATATATATATATATATATATATATATATATATATATATATATATATATATATATATATATATATATATATATATACATATATATATATATACATATATATATACATATATACATATATATATATATATATACATATATACATATATATATATATATATATATATATATATATATATATATATATATATATATATATATATATACATATATATACATATATACATATATATACATATATATATATACATATATATATATACATATATATATATATATATATATATATATATATATATATATATATATATATATATATATATTTATAATATATATATATAATCCAATGTATCCAATATCTTCCATATAACGTATAGATTGGATAAAATTTGGAGCAATGATAGAGTGATTTCAAAAGAGCCTGTTATGGCTCAGGGGAGAGTTCATTCGCCTTCCAATGAGGTAACTCAGGTTTGAAACAGGCTGATTGACAAAAATCCTGACACACCGACCACAAACCTCACGAAAAATGCCCTCAGTGGTAGACGGATCATGAGTTATAATAAGCAGATCATGAGCCGCCGGGATGTCTTCGAGGTTTTCCTCTCCATATAACTCGAATATGGGTAAGATCCATCAAAAAAAATCCTCCGCGAAAGCTTTTAGTTGTCCCACTCCAAGAGATTCCCTGTCTCCTGGATTTAGTTCAAAATTACGAGGTTACGAGTTGAACATTAAGAGTCGTAAGCTCAGGTCGTGTTGTTCATCATCGGTTGAAAAATAAAATAAAACAAAAAAGGGGCCTTAATTCGGAGCTCTACAGTTTCACTTGAAAAGGGATTTCTGACTTGAATGTAAATACCCTATGGATCGAAAACACATTTGAGCAAGGGCCGATATCTTTGTGTTAATACAATTATTTCTGTCAGACCTAATTATTTGATAATTATCATTTAAGCAAATATCTTACTTTCTTAATTTTCTTTGAAATTTTTGCATTTCCTTTATGTGAATTTTCAAATTGGGTTATTAAGTCTGAAATAATATTTTTCTAATTCTGTCAACACCAAATATTTATCCGATTGCATCTAATGTTTCAATTTCAGAGTTGTTTATAATTTTAAACTTTTCATAATGTCAACAGATCATTGTTTGATCTTTTTAAAAGAGATAGTATTTCATTATAATTTTCTTTTTACGCAAAAATTAAGGATGAAACTTAAAAAGAGAAATCGCTAAAAAAAATACTCTTGAATTTCAAAAGGAAATAGAGAAAGTAGTGATTAAAGAAGCTTCCGGCAGAAATAATGAAAAATAAAAGTTTAAAAAGTTGAGCTTTAATGAAGCTTAAAAAGCGCAGCATGTGGCGTTTCTCAACAAGTACGCTAACAGCTGGCTTTCCTTTAAAGCTTTCTTCCTAAATGATTTCTTAAATCCTCTCAATCCCCTGGCTTGTTCTCTTAGTATTTTTTGGTACTTTGTAATCCGTAAATCTAAGAACTTTTCCAAATTGCTTCACTTTTTATATAATAGTTAATACGTGTTTTTTTATTTTTACTTCTCCTAAAATCATTTTATATTTTTTGTACTATATACATCAACATTGTTTAAAGTTTTCAATCCGGAAACATATAATTAAATTTGAAAAAAATAGCAAAGAAGATTAGCATAAAACAAGTAAAGTTATTTAAAGAGATTTGCATAAATTAAAGTTCGGGGAATTGGTTTTATCCATTTTTGTAATGATGCACTTCTTCCTTTTATATACTTTTTTATAGAGAAAATAAGTAAATACATTTTTTAAGAACTGTGCTTCTACCATTTATAAAACAAAATAATTAAATTGAAAATATGAAATGATATGAGCTTTTAAGCATTTAACATTTTTATCGCAGTATTTTTTTACTTCGCAGGGTTTAAATGGATAAATAATGTTTAGAAACATAAATATTAACTTAAGTAAATATATTTTTAAAAAAATGCTATATAGGTCTCCAATTTACAGAATAAAGTATTATACTGTAAATATTAAATGATATGTACTTTTCCCTATTTTAAATTTTTATCGTAGTATTTTTTTTTTACCTCACAGGTTTTAAATTGATCAATAAATTTTAGTTTACATACTTTTGATTATGATAATAAAGTTGTGTTACATACTTTTCATAAGTTTCATATTTTTTTGTTCATAAGTTTATATACTTTTGATTATAGTAAAGTTTTGAAACAAATAATTTTAATTGTATTAATTAGTAGAAGTAATTTCTTTTTTAAATTACTGAGTTAGGCTGATAATTAAGTAATTTTACCAAAATATGAACCCTTGGCGAGCATACCGTTAAAAAGAACTGATTAAAATTCCATGAAAAACTACTATTGTTGAGAGCCAGATTGTAATTTTTAATATTTTTCTTGAATGCCTTCTTTATACCGTAATTATGAAACATCCAACGAAGTATATGATTTGTTCACAGCTGAATCACATGATGAAAAAAATATTTTATAATTTTCTTGTATTATTTCAACAAAAGATTATACAGGAATAGAATATTGTCATACCGCAATAGTTGTTACATAATTGGTATCATTCAAAAGTTTAAACACTGAATAAAAGGAAGGATTATCCAAATAGCTTGAAATTTGAGTACACTTTTAACAGAAAAACGTCTTCAGAGCATAGTTTGCATTATTTTCTAGGTATTGCAATGACTCCTGTCTATCATTTTGTCATCAGTCACAATTTCTATGTTATTTCCCGAATTTCATGGTTGAGAGAAGCGAAATTTACACGTATTTTTAACTCTTCCTATTTCAGCATCATTATTTTCATTGAATAAGTGTAATAATAACAAAAACAAAATATACCCAGTATAAATCCAAAGCTCTTTATGAACTCAAAGCAAAATATCGAATTTTCGTAACACCAATGTTCCATAAATGGAACATTTGGTTTTAATATTTAAGTAATAATATTTTGGCTTTGAAATTTTAAAATAAAATTTTGATCTTGATGCGTCAGTAGATATGTTGCCCTTTTAATAGCTTGCATGTATTGTATTTTTCATACGAAAGTGAATTATATGCAAGTGGGAAGCAAATTTTAAAATTAAAACGAACTTTAAAAAATCACGATTTAATAATCTTGGAAACCAGAAGCATTCAAGCATTTAAGCTGTGTTAGAATGTTTAAACATTTTGGATTAAAATTTCGTTATTCAAATGTAAGTTTAAACATTTTATGGCGTACTCGTTTTATTTTTGCCTTTAAGACACATTCATTTGAAGGGAAAATCATTTTTTCCCTTTTTATATTTAATCCTCTTTTTACATCCCTCCTTTATTTTTTTTAAAATTTAATTAACTCCTTGTGGAATAAGCTGAGAATTTGTAGAGAAATATCCCTTTTAAATAACCTTAAAAAACCATCATTGAGACATCTTTTTGGATTTCGGCTCGTTAAATTGTTTTTTTTTGATTTTTTCTCACTAAAAATATTAAAATTCTAACCAATCACCTAATGAGGCACTAGAATGTTAAACCTTTTGATAAAGTTTATATAGTGAACAATGGTTATTTAGTTTACGAACTTTTTTATATTAAACTACCAACTAATATAATTATACTATTATTAGCTGCATCTATCGAAATATTCTTATTTTCTAACTGTGAGTGGTAATGTTAAAATGACAAAAATATCTTGGAGTTATTTTTAGACAAGTTTTAAATTTTCTATAAATTTCAATACTCCATTTATCTCGAAACAAAACCTTAACGTCATTCTTTGTTGTTTTTTTGAATATAAATTAAGGCTATTAATTAACTTTTAAATGGTGTGTTTTTATAGCAATTATAATGGGAGATTAGACTTGTTTTTTTTTATATACTGATATTAAATTGATGTTGCAGCTTTGATGGCTTTTTTTTCTTTATGATTAATTTTTAATTTTTTTTTTCACTTAAAAATAATTAGTTTCAAAACCTATTAAAGTTACTTTCAAGGATTTCGGAGTAAATGTACATTTTAAAATCTACTTCAGTTTGTTTTCAGAAAATTCTTTATTTTCAAATATTATCTAAAATTTTAATTGAATAAAGAAAAAAAAATAAAAGTACTTTTATTTTAGAATTTTTTAAGTTTTTTTCAACATAAAAACAACATTTCTTTTCAACATTTTAATCTTCTTTCCCTTTCATATAGGAAAAAAGCATGCTTAAAAAACATTGAAAGTTAAAAAAGGACTTTTTTATTCAAATTAACAAAAAAAAATTTATAGTAGAAGCACATTATTTTAATAATATAAATGGCGGAAACATTTTTTTTCAAAATTAAAATTGTTCATGGCAGATTTGAGGGCGTTTTGTATATTTATAGTTTTATAAAAGAATTTCAAAATGCTGAAATAATGTAAGCATTTTTAATAGATAGTTTTAAAATGGAACGGACTCTTTAAGAATTCACGAGAGTGAAATCTCTCCGAATTCACATTGCTTGGTAAAATAATACATGTACTAGTTTTAAAATGTGAAGAATTTACTTGAAATTTAAGTTAACTTTTGCTCACCAATATGAATAAAAGAATTTTTTTTCATAAATCAATAGTTTTCCTTTGGAGACCTATTATATGAATAGTTATAAAATAGATTAAAAATTTAAATTTAGTGAAAAATATATTTCGATTTTTAACATAGATACATTTTTACGCATTTGTTTCTTTGTTTTTTTAATTACTTGAACAGTTTAAAATTTTCTTCACTTAATATAAATTTCTATACACCAGGTCAAACATCAACTTAAGTATTTCTACACATTTCAAATAATCATACAACACAAAAATTTTTAAGTGGTTTTCATATAAAAAGGAAACACTTAAAAATAATGGAAATCCTTGGTGGAAAGGGGGTAAGGCATCAGACCGATTAACTTTGAAACTACTAAAATCTGTCAATTTCAAGCAGGATACCGATAAATCTAGATTTTTTTTCGGTAACAATGCCTTTTTTCATTTTGAAATGTGTTTGACAGGTCATTCAAAACTATCGAAGTGAAAAACTGATCTATTCGTTACTTATAATTAAAGAGGAAAACATGAAAGTAGGATGATGCTTTAATTTCTTTCTACAGTGTTGTCTTTCTTTTTAATATGTTTTTTTTATAGTTTTCTTCAATAGTAATTATAAATATGATATGAATTTCAAAACGAGCTTGTTTTTGCTTATATATTATAGCTCATTCCATGTTACTTTTATATCACTCGTTCTCAATAAGAGTTGTTACCTTTTTTTAAATATTCTCATAATATTTGTGACAAGAATTGACACTGTCATTAATCTTAAGTGATTTTTATTCTATATTTGAGTTTAATTATGATGCATACTTTTTATGTGTTACATATTTTATTTTAATTAAACCAACCTAAGCATCTCAGGAGATTTCTAAAGTATCATATTGACACCCTCATGAAGAATACCAGGAAATGTGGTTGGAGGATACATGGTTTAACCAAGTGAGCATTTTAAAACAAACATGGTTGTGAACCAAACAAACTAGGAAAACTAAGGAACAACATACCAATTTATAATTCAAACAGGATTTTCTTCCAACATAAAAATCTTCAAATCAATAAATGTTTAAATCGGTAAAATTGTTTTTCAAAAATAATATTGAGAACACTGAAGGATTGCTTTCACTTATAATCTTTCTTTAAAGTTAGAATCAATAGTGTTGTCACTTTCAATTGAAATAGCGATCGATTATTTTGACATTTTTGATATTTAACACAAATCTAAACCAGTTCAATAATAAAGGATTTTTAAATATATTTTTGAGAAAAATAAAGTTGTAGTTAAGGATTTTAAACGCCATTATATTATAATAAACTTGACCTTCTCTGGTCATTGAAATTTAATATGGCTCGTTAATCGGTCCAGTGTCTAGCAGTTTCAGCTAAAAATTCTTAAGTTTCTAATTCTAGCAATAGAAAAAGTTCCAAAGGCAATTCCGTGCGCGAGACTCCTTAACGGTTCTCAACTTGCATTAATTTTAACTTGTATCTTGAACTATTACCTTGTCTCTTGTCATTAGCGCAGTGCAATGCTGAATGTCCTTGTGGTACCTAACGTAGACAGAAGGAAAGAAGACTAAAGATTAATGTTAAAGTTTGAAGCGGATTTTCTTTTTATCTTAAAATTTCAATCCAATTTATCTAGGAGAGCCGAATGAGTCGGAGTTAAAGTGAGTTTTTTGATTGATCACTACTAGAATGCTAGAAAAAGTCGTTTTAGTATACCTAGATAAACTGATTGAGCTTTTCGAAATCTGTTCAATAACAATCAGAAAAAGCTGACACAGGTAGAGTTCAACGAGTTGTTTAGCAGAACCAGAGAGTCCAATTTATTAATTATTAGGAATTATAGGTTTTGAAAATTTAAGAAGTTAGGTAGGTGCTTCATTTACGTCATACAACGGACTATTTGTGACGGTCTGGGAAATATCCCTGAGGATTACCGAAGACAGGCCATCGCTATTTTGATGTTCTGAAGAGAGAGTGGTTCCCCTGCCATGGTTGTCCTGCACGCGAAGTCGGGAACTTTACGGTAGTACAGTTTGACTAAGAGCAATATCGAACACCCTTGGTACCAACGCTGGCTGATCAAAGAGATCACCCACCCACTTACTGACCACAGCTAGTGAAGCTTGGCTCTTGTGTTCTGCTGGGAACAGTGTCCTTGTGATCAGTCCAGTGCGGGATGAAACCAACGATGAGCTAATTATAACAAAACGAAAAATATTCTCGGATATATTTAAAAGGAAAAAAACCCCTTTTAATTCTTGACGAGAGAACTTCTGATCTACAGCTGAGCCAGTTACTTTGATTCCGTCTAAAGTAGAGGGGGATGCCTTTGATGGGATTTTGATCCTGCGACACTTGGCATACTTAAAAAATAACTTGAATCATTTGAAAGAGACGGAATTTTATTTGGAGTATAAAAAAGAAACATCTAAAGAAGTTAAAGAAAGAGATGGTCACTAAAAGGGAAAATAGATATTCACCTAAAAGACGGCCGAAAAATGAAACCGATCGTTTATTCAGTAAACAGTTCCAGTCTTACGAAGAAGAATCGGAACAAATCAAGACTCAAAAAGAATAGTTAGCAAATGTGGAATGTACAGTTTTATTTTTAATTGGGGACTAAGCAAAGAAACTAAGGTATGCTAATATCGGATCCGAAACACTTGGAAATAAATCGCAATTCAAAATAAAATTATTAAGCTCGCATGGACTTCGAATTTAAAGAATTCGATAGAGCCTTGAGGTGTTATAAGTGGGTCATCTAATGAAACAGTGCATACTTGTGTAAAGTGTAGTGGAACTGGACACTTGAATTAAGACTGCAAGTCAAAAACTCTATATATGAACTGTTTTAAAGCGAATATGCGATTTGAAAATTCAACCATTCGTCGCGGAGTAAGAACTGTTGAACAAGCTGTTTCGTTAATTCAAGGAAGCAACTATGGACCTTGAAAAATCTTGAAGCGTTAACCCATTAATTGTACCGAAGAACTTTTACTCATCGGTCTTGGATTTTAAACATTTTTAGATATATATTGCGATGTTTTTACCTCTGTTATAACTGTTTTTCTTAATTTTCTTTATATTGTTCAAGTGCTAGAAAATGTTCCGGGTGCTGTATCCATTTTAAATAAATGCAATTGATTCAAAAATCTTCCAGCCTGAGTACAATGTCCTTAGGTAGCTGGTTGGTTGCTGCTCGGATTTGTGTCGGCCTATTTCAGGTCTGGTCTTCTGCGGATGACTGGTGCATGGGCACTTTAAAGACATAGATCGCTACGAAATTGGTCTTGGAGGAAAGAAAAAAAAGGTCGCTACGAAACTCGGAAAATTTTACTACACATTAATTAATATTTATTATGTGAATGGAATATATATTTAAAATAACGATTTATACTGTCAATATTTATTGTGAAAAAATATTAAATAAATATATTTGTTAAGAATGAAATAAAAGGACTGAACATAAACTTAAGAGTTAAGTCCTATTCTAAATACAGAGAATACTAAAGTTTTATTGCAGTCAGGGCAATGTCCTCTGTAATAAAGTGAAAAATATCAATTTTAGACAAATGCAAGGTAATAGTTAAGAACATAAGTTAAAAAAAATCAATTTCAAACAAGCATGCATGCTTATTTGTATTTTAAAATATTCAGTAAGTAAATCAAAATAAGTATTGCATGTGTTAAAATTTAAATTGATCTCACTTTTCCAAGAGAGTTTCAGTAATTTCCCAGGAGGCCTTTTATATTTCTCAGCTGCTAATTAGATTTGGAAGCACGTTTTCGATCTGCTTTGCTTGATTCTTTTTTTAACAAATATATGTAATATAATTATTTTTTTGTTACAATTTACATCTCTTGGAAGTTCTTTCTATTAACCGTTAAAAGATAAATGTCAAACCTTAACGCAGTTTCAGATACTCAAAAAGTTTAAAAGTTCACTTAAAAACAGTTATTTAGTTTTCAACATGTCTAAATTATTTCTTGAATTCTTGAAGATAACTCTTTCAGCGATCATTTTTTTTAAATTCTTTCTTAAAAACAATGTTTGCAATAAGTATAAGTAAGAACTACTAAACTTAAAAGAAAAGTGCTGTTTCAAATAAAAATTTGTAACACTAGTAAAATGAGAAGAAAACGTAGTAAAATTAAAAATATATTTGTTTTAAAATTTTAAATGGAATTTTAATTTTGACTTCTCATTCAATAAAAACGTAAAATTAAGTTTACGAATTTATTTAACAAGAAAAATTTTTTCGAGATAATTTTTTTTCAAAACTAATCTTTAATATAAAAGGATAAAAAAGAGTGAGATTCAATTTATCTAATGATACGGTTAGACTTAATAAACTCCATTTCCAGATTTCAAAATATTATTGTTGTTGTTTCTAATGCCCTTTGCTAATACCGGCAAGCATGCTTGGTGAAACCAAGTGAATTTAAGGTAGATAGTGTGTTACTTGTTTTTCATTGGCGTGATCTATGGCCAAGAATTTGAATTAAGCCAATCGGCATGCGCGAGTCACCATTTACAACAAAGAGAGTCTTCGGTAGGCGGAGATCAAACTGACGACCTCTTGGACATAAGTCTAACACCCTGCTAATCTATTATCCTGGCCACTTTCGAAAAGATTAAGATGAACTACTTGTATGGTATTGTTTAAATTTAGTAAAACTATGTTGCATTAAGTATAAAATAATGTTTTCACAAAAAATCGTACTAATATGATATCATTATCCCCCTTTTCTTAAGATAATAGTAATGTGATTTTGAAATTCTGAAAAAAAAATGTTTTTAGGAAAAATTAATGCGACTCAAACATTAATTTCCTCACTTATTAAATAAGAGAAAAAAATTTAAATCCAAAAAAAAGAAAGAAAGAAAGAAAGAAAAAAGAAACCTCACAAGTTTCATTTCATTTATCATTTTATTATGTTTCCATATTCTAATAATGCAGCATGTAACATTTTATGTATTTAATAGATTAATAAGTTATTTTAATATAATTAATTGAATATTTTCATGAAGATTTTACAGAAATGTCGCAGAGCATATAAATGAATAAGTTTTAAAATGTATTCTTAATTATACTGACTTAATTTTTTTAAGGTTTCAGATTCAAGCCCTTTAAAATATATTTTCAAACTTCTCTCAACCTTTTTTTGGTACTTTTGCTCTCTATGATAAGTATGATTTTAAAATTATAATTATTAAATGATTTACTAAATTAGTCTGAAGTTCAATTCTAGATCATACTCAAACTAGAAATAAAAATTTTAAATTTAATTCCTACTCACCAAACGTTTCAGTAATTTTTAATGTGAATTATTCTTCGATGCACTACTGACAGCAGTAAAAAAAATATTTCCGGGTCCTTTTTCGTTACGCTAATGTTAGCTAAAATTTTTCTTTGTTAATGTTAAAAAATACATTCTGAATATGTTATTCTACAAAAAATTATATTAAGCTTATTAGTTTAGCATATGAAAGAGTAATAACTTTTAAATTTACTGCAATTTAAATATATCGAAAACGTTAGGATCACGTTTCTGTATTCACTCCAATTTTGGTTACACAAAACAATTGCTCAATTTGAACTAATCTTGTTTTTAATTTAACAACTTATTAACCACCAAAAGGAGTATATCACATAACAGCATTACGAAAAATGAGAATAATTCCTGGCTTGTTAAACAGAAATTACTCACTGCATTTATTATTTGAATTTCGAAATGAACTTGATCTTCAAAACAAGTTTCCACTTGAATGCATTTTAGAAGAGGATTTATCAATGTTTGGGGTTTGATATTCCCCAAGCTCATGTAAGTCTTTCTTTTTCTTCCTTTTTGACCGAACTCGTGAGAGAATGATGTCTAGCGGGTTACAGTGTAAATATTTCTGCTTCCAAGCATTTTTAGTTTAGGTGCATTTTAAATTATTCTTGAAGAAAATAATTCAACTAGCAGAATAACTAATGGGCGGAAACTAATTTTTTTTTCTCTTCTGTTAAAGAAATCGCGATAAAGGCTAAAATAATCTTGCTTTCAACTGTAAATCCACCAGCCAGTTACAGAAAAAGGTATTTTTAAGAAGGACATAACATTAAAGCTAATGATAAAGGAATTCAACAACGGCCCGAAAATGAGACTTAACGAATAAATTTAAGCAATATAAAAAAAAAAGAGATTTTTAAAAAATTTCCTTGATATCTTAAACGGAAATTGTCAGGGGATGCGTCACTTGAACATGTACAGTATTCAAAACCTATTAAATATTCAAATTGTCGGAAACTTTTCTGTTTATTTCAAGTAAAATAAAATATTTTTTTAATACTTTAAGCAACTATTTTTTAATTAATAAATTGACATTCTTATCAGAATCAAATAAGTTATGTCTTAAAATCCCTTTTGCCTAATGTATTGTATCAGGATGTAAGATAATTTATGTTTAAATGATATCCAATTTTAGAATGGTTATTTCCTTATCCTTACCAACCAAGTCCTTATTTTAAATACTTATGTACTGAAAAAATGTAATCTTTAGGCTCTTGAATTTTTTAATTGCTTAAAATTTCTCCCAAAGCAATTTTTTTTAACAATTTAAAACTTTTCGAAATCTTTGTCTTAAATATGTACCGCGTTTTATTCCTTAAATGTGCTTAAACATTTTAATCGTTTAATCTTCCTCAATTAATGTTTTAATAAAAGTAACTTATGTTAAATATGGTAAGGGAAGTTAATATTTAAAGTATGAATGTACCTTTTCATTTATAAAGAAAAGTTTTATCGTTTTGATCACAATAATAAATTAAAATTTAATTTGAAGTATTTATGACAAATTATTAGAAGTTCATAACGTTTTAGGTAAAAAATATGAAACGGAGTGAGAAAAATATTGTTTGATTCAAACATTATGAATATTTTTACGCAGAAATGATTTTTCACATTTTTTATCAAATTACTAGGTCATATGCTTTATAATGAAGTGATAATAAAAATGTTCCAACAAATGAGAGCTATAAAAAACTTTAATAATGTACTATGTGAGTATATACATGTTATATATCTTGGTATGGTTTGGTATAATTTGATGGACTTAATACCAGATTGTAAAAAAACACACTTTTCTTCTGAAAGTGAGATGTTTAAATGAAATATTTTCGTGGTATTTGTAAAATTAGAAGATACTTTGTGTTACTGGTGATAGATTCCACTAGATTACTTCACAATACACAGAAACACCTGATTTTAAGCATATTATGGGGCAACATTATCATCAAAGCTCTGTTAAATAATTTGATATGTTTTATCAACGGATGGTCCCAATTTCTTTCATTTTACAGAAGTAATTAAAACAATTAGGAAATATTGGACCTGCCTACATCATATTAATAGCGTAGGTTGTTTCAGGATATTAGCATATTAAGAAATAAAGATTTAAGTTCAGCATCTCTCACACACAAAATGAATAATAATTTTATTTTTGAAATTATATATAGTTCTATAAAGTTACACAGTGATTTAAAAAAAATACTCGAAAAAAACATTTAGCTTTGTTTTAATTAAGAGATAAGACTTGTATTGACATAGAAGTAATTTTTTATGTAGAAAAAGACAGTTTAGTTTTATAACTGAAATTGACTATTTTTCAAATACTTTACACCTTATCTTAAAAAATATAATATTTACCTTATTGCTCTCTTATTAAATGGCGAAATAGCCAGCAAATTTTCGCAATTCTGCTGCAGTAAGCAATCAATCTGATATGTTTTTGTTGCTGTTGTTGTTGTTGTTATATTTGAGTTACATAATTAAGTATTAATCAGTCACCGAGATTTTCAAAGTAATAAAATTATGCGATTGTATGTGCATCGATAACATTTAAAACATAATAATACTAGACAGTACTCAATCAGCAGCTCTTCTATTAAATACTAAAATTTATGCATAAGATTAACTGAATATATTTACAAAATTGGAACTTTTTCAGAAGCATATATGAATTATGTTTAATAGGTTATAAATTCAAATATTTCGTTATATTTTAATTCCATATTTTAAAGACAATTGTAGATCAACAGTAATGTTTTTAATAACAAAACAGTGACTATATTTTAATAAGAATATGAATTTTACTGACTAATTACTTTTTTAAAAATAACTGAAAACTTACTTTTTTGTTGATAATTTTCTTTAAAAAACATGAAGGTCAAAATTATCTTGTGAAAGCAAGAGTTATCAAATAATTCTTTAAGAGTTGGTTAGTTCATACGATTTTTAGAGTGTCCTTGCAAGTTCTTAAATAGAAAAACTAGTGTTACACAAATCGGAATATCAAAGTAAACTCACAATACCAAATGCAGCGTTTGATTATTGTTTTGATTGATTGATTTATTGAAATTACATACATTTGTTGACTTGTGTGCTCAATATAGGCTTATAAGTCATTGTCAAGTAGAAAATACAGATAGAACAATTCAGAGAAAGACATCACAAAGAATACATCCAGGGTTACGGCAGGATTCGAACCCGCTACCTCCACGCTTAACAGAGCGTTTGGACCGACGATACCGCTCGGCCAGGGAGGCCCCTATTGTTTTGACGAGTGATCTTGATGATGATGAGAATCTGTGCTTCTCGCTTTATCCTCTGGGCCTTTATATCGTTTTCATTAATTTTAGTCCCGCAGTGGACTGATCGTTAAGACGCGGTTCCCAGCAGATCACCGAAGTCAAGCATCACTGGCTGCGGTCAGGGTGTGGGTGGGTGACCACTTGTATCAGTCTGCGTAGGAACCGAGCTTGTGCTGTATTGGTCCTCGTTAAACTGTTCTACAGTAAAGTGCTCGACTTCACGTGCAGGTCGTTGGGCTACCGAAGCGGGGGTGCCCTCCCCTCTGCAGAGGATCAAAATTGTGATGGCATGTCTTCGGATCATCCTCAGCTATATTTCCCAGACCGTCACCAATAACCCATTGTGTAGCTCTAGTGTAAAGTAAATGAACAACAACTACTACTACTAATACTACTCATTAATTTTCATTGTTACATGTATGAATGTAAGCCTCTGCACTAATAACAAAGATGAGTACCAAAACCTTGTCAAATTGATGGACCCATAGCGGAATTACGAGATACATCACAAAGATACATTCAGAGTTACGTTGAGATTCGAACCCGCTACCTCTATAATCGGCGAGACTGCTTGGTTTTTGAAGTTCCTACTTTGATTAAAGATCTACTTATTATTGCTTTCTTATTGCTTGAAGCAGTTTGTGTTGTTGTGTTTGTAGCAAAGGGCAGCTTATGAGCTATAGTCAAAAAGAAGAACATGCATTTCAAGTCAGGGAAGGATATCACAGAGATATATACAGGGTCATGACGAATTTTGTACCATCTACCCTCACTTTAGCGTGTTTGGCGGAATGACGAGTTATCAGGGCCAAGAAGTCCCCATTGTTTCATAATTTTGATGATATTTTTATTACCAGTTTTTTTTTGGGGGGGGGGTCCAAATTTACTTTTACATGAACATATATTTTCTTCAGGGGCTACAGTGAGGAAAAATAACTTTATGCTAAGCGCTAAGAAGTATCGAGGTTGCAGGTTCAAATTCCGCAGTAACAATGATTTCATCTTTGCTTTGTCTAACAACATTTTAGCTCTTCTTCAATTTGAGGAAGGCTTACAAGCCTTTGTTTTACTTGCCTGTGTAAGTGAATAAATAATTATATTATATTTAGATAATTGACTGCGCGATAGAGTAGTAGTAGATGTAGTACTTTATTTACGTAGCACTAAAACTGCACAATGTGCTGTTTGTGATGGTCTGAAAAATATCCTTGTCCTCACAATCTTTTTCTCTGCAGAGGGGATGGCTTCTCGGCTTTGACAGCCTGACGACCTGTTAGGTAAGTCGAGCTCTGTGTAGTAGAACAGTTTTACGATGAAAATGGACAACAACAACCTTATTGACTGAAAGTGGACAGCAAGGTTTGACTTCATGAACCTACTATTTATGTGGGAGCTATTTTTTACAATGTGAAGATCTTCAGAGACTTCTTCTTCAGAAAAACTGGACAAATAAAAGCGCCAAAAACAAGGTTTACAGTAAAAGCTAAAAATTATTTATTTATATTATTTTTCTTTGGAAACTTTGGTACATGCATTAATTCAATTTTTAAGAAAACAAGCTTCGTATACTATTAGCTCTGCTAAGTTTAAAAAAGGATTAATTAGTCAACGGTTCTATTCCAACCAAATGAAAATAAAAATCCAAGGTTTGCCGTAAAATAACCAGCCATCCGGCATAATAATGTTAAAATAAACTTAAGAATCATGAGCGAGTTTTTTTTTCCATATTTAACCTATTTTTACCAAAATGTAAGAGTAAAGTAAGGAAAGCATCATAAAAAGCAATACAAAATTTCTTTTTTCAGTGATCTGAAAGCATGCATAGTTTTAAAACAGAATTTTTCAAAATTATAGCAGGTAAAGTGAGTTTTTGAATGAAATTGAACATGTTCGTGTCCAGGTTACGAACTCATAACCCTCTTTGTCAGTGAATGGAACTTTAAAAATTTACCCATTTTCATCTTTCTCTTACAAATGGGTTTTAGTTATCACATATTTTGTCCCACAGAAGATTGATCGTATGACACGGTTCACAGTGAATTGCCAAAATAGAGCACCACGTGAGCGGGTAGGGGAATACTTCGATCATACTGAGGAGGGACCAATGGCTTGCCGTATCGGTCGTATTTAAATTGTTAAACCGTAAATTACTGCTCTACATCAGTCGATTCAATAAAAAATAAATGTGGTAATTGGCTACTCATTACACAGAAAGATTAAAGTGTAATATTTTATCAAAAACAATATTTTTGAAGATGCTTAAAAGACATGCACTACTAATGCAAAAGCACACCTTTCCTAAGATCGGTTATAATTTCCAGTTTTATAAGCTTGTAGTTATGCAATGTCCCATTTTTATAAATTTCTAATTTTTAATTTTAATTGCTGATACTTTCGATTTGTCTTAGGATAACTTATTGTGTCATTTTTTTTCTCTAAGCGTTCCATAAATGACACCTGAAATATTATGCAAAGTGGCCGCTAGGTGGTATTATTTATTGAATTTTACAAAATGATTCCATTTACTACTTGATTCTGTCAGAGTTTTATGTTTCTTAAAATTTTATTTTTGCTAATATTGAGTGAAATAGGTACTGTAAGCAAACCATGTCACAATGGAGTAGGTTTTGAAAAGCTATCGAAAGAATGCTGCAAAAAATCAGAAACATGCTCGGCAAATTACTGTGGCTATCAAAGAGTTATTAAATTTTAATTTCTGTAACAATGTATTTTTGAAATGATTTAAATTTTATCAATATTTCTTTCAAACCACTTCACTAAGGAGGTCTGCATTGGTAAATAATATACCTAGGTGCCATACGTTTTCCGCAAAGATATATAGTTTAATATATTAAGTTTGGTAAGATTAAATTTGTCCAGATGTTCATGTTTAAGGCTTTCTTCAATTATGTTTGAAATATATAAATGTCTACCACAGTTTCATTTGAAGGGTAGGGAGGCAATTTAGTTACACACTATAAATTTATGTTACATTTTAAGAAAGTCGTGCCTTTTGCACTAATTCCAAACAGGAACTTAACAAGTTTCCATGAGCTCCAGTGACCCACTATTCAAAGAAACAGCTTATTACTCACAAGACAGTGTTTTTAATCCAAATTATGAACAATTTGAAAACGTTATTTTTTAAAGAATTAAATGGATAGTTACTTTCCATAACTCTAATCTACTCTTCTTTAATTCTATCTATATAACAAGTAATGAAGAAAAAACATAACTTCACGAAAATAATATATCCATACGTTTTCCGCAAAGATATATAGTTTAATATATTAAGTTTGGTAAGATTAAATTTGTCCAGATGTTCATGTTTAAGGCTTTCTTCAATTATGTTTGAAATATATAAATGTCTACCACAGTTTCATTTGAAGGGTAGGGAGGCAATTTAGTTACACACTATAAATTTATGTTACATTTTAAGAAAGTCGTGCCTTTTGCACTAATTCCAAACAGGAACTTAACAAGTTTCCATGAGCTCCAGTGACCCACTATTCAAAGAAACAGCTTATTACTCACAAGACAGTGTTTTTAATCCAAATTATGAACAATTTGAAAACGTTATTTTTTAAAGAATTAAATGGATAGTTACTTTCCATAACTCTAATCTACTCTTCTTTAATTCTATCTATATAACAAGTAATGAAGAAAAAACATAACTTCACGAAAATAATAGCATAAACCTTCAAAATATAACAATAAAATTTCAATATTTCAGTTTTTGCTTCTTTTATAATATTGTTTACTTATTGCAGACTTTAAATATTTAATTCTATTTTGAAATTTTTAGTTTGCAGAACGTTGATACTATATATTTATATGTTTGAATCTTATGTACTTTACGTCATGCGTATTCATGGAGGATTTAGAACACATTTTATCGTAAGATATGTCCGACATTTTATTTCTGGATATATCTTCTTAAGTTAAACCCTACGACAGTTTCCTTTCGAAAGAAAAAGCTTACTATGAAAAAATACTGCTCTGTCGAATGAACATAAAAATAGTTATAAAAAGAGAACTTATTTTCTTACATTAGTTTGAAAATACAACCAAAAAAGAGATGAGAAAATTTGTTGTGTTTATATTTCTTGAAAGGAATATGGCTATGCATGCTTGTTTTTTTACTTTTATTAATGCAAGTCCAAATAAAAATTAATAAATAAAAAAAACAGACAATAAACTATAAAACGATTGAATAGTTCTCGAAAAATTAAATTTTGCATACATGACTTTTTGTAAAAATTGGATCCCTTAAACTTTCGCATAATGTACATTTCATGACCATAATATGAGTTACTCTTACCTAGCTGTCATTTTACAATCGTTCTGATTAAGATTCTTTGTAGTGATAACGAGATAATAATTGATTTCGCGATAGAAAACAGAATAACTATGCGAGCGTTATTATAATATAGTTGAAGTATATTATATTATTATTGTTTTGATATATTTTTAAAAAAAGCTTCATGTTCGTTATCAAAATCATTAAAAATAATTTTGTTTCTAACAAAGATAAGAGAATTAACGCTCACATTTAATGCCACTTTAAAAAGAAATCTACAACAAAAATCAGTAAATTCGGGATCAGTGCTATTTTCAAAGATTTGTTTAGAATCTATATTATTTAAAACACTAATGCCTACATTGTTACAAAGCTTCTAGGTTTGTCAATGAGCCGTTGAATTAAATTGATATATAAATTTGACGTAAATGAAATATTATAAAAACAGTTTATAAAACAATATTGTTATATATTTTTGTTTTAATTTTCTTATCTAATGTAAGTATCAATAATTTAGAGCTATATTTTAGTTTTAATGCTGTTTAGTAAAATACGTTTTATCAACGGATATTGGCCAGAAATACATCTGCCAAAGTATTTGTTTTAACCATACCAACTTCCATTTCTACCATTTTTGTTACAATGCTTTTTTTCTTATCTTTTTTATTGGTTTTTATACATTTTACGAGATTATATATGAAGAAACGACTTAATGCTGTTGTGTTTTCAAATACTCAAATTTTTACTAGTGCATGTAAGGAAATTTCATAAATTATTCAATCCTAATGAATTTTTCAAAATGTATAAAAATGTGCAGATATGTATTCATAATCTATATATTTGTTGAAAAAATGTTTACAAATCGAATTTCACAGATTGTATAAGTTGCATACTTTCAGAACTTCATTTTAAAAAAACTGTACCACCGTTCATTTAAAACTAGATCTAAATACACAAGCAACCAATGAGAGAGCGAAGCGAATTCAGATTACGAAATAAACAACGAAAGTGGCTTCAGGGGTTAAATAGCTCAACGAACCTAGGCTCACCTAGTCCTTTTCAATTCTCACTTTCACTAGTTGCGATTTTCAATTTCTCCCCTAGCATTTCCTAACATATATTTTGCGCAGATCTACCACTTTAATTTCGTAACTCGTTCATAAGAATTCAAATTTACGAATATATATATATATATATATATATATATATATATATATATATATATATATATATATATATATATATTTCTCTTTTATATCGTTGCAAATAAGTAACAGAAAAGAATAATGTGTTTTTGAATAGAAAATGGAATTGAAAATTATAGATTTATTTTTGTGCTTATTGTTTTATTAATTTTTAAAATGCTTAAATTTGTGAAAACAAAGTATGCAAAGTTAAACTTATATACAGCTTTAAGCATTTAAATTAAGTTAAAAATTTAGCATATAATTTAAAGATTTTTTACCGATTAAAAAATCATGCTTCTTATATAAACGTTATCTAACATTAATAACGTATCAAAATAAAATTCCTACATACGAACCAAAAAATAAAAAGGAATTTAGCTGCATGAATTCTTAAATATATTTCATGAGCAGATAAATATTTAAACGTATTTTAAGGAAAAGGTTGTTTAGAAGAACAACGGATAGTAGCAAATAAAATGAAAATTAAATATTTACTTTTTTTTCTCTTCTTATTTTGAAATTGTGAATGAAATATTCATCCATTTACCAGCATTATTTTCAACTGCACATCTTTATAAATTCCTCCCGCAACCAAATTTAATTCCTTTTATAGGATTCTAGGAATACTCTAGGTATAAATAAAAACTAAATCCTTGGATCTATATTTCAGCCTTAATTAAGTTACCTCTTTCTCGAAGCAACAAGAGATTAATAAAAGTAATGCATCCGTTTAATAGCCTTCAGGAAAGTTTTATGCTGTGAACATCACAAACGAGTACAGTTGTTACTTACGATAAATTATAATGGAATGAAACGATTTTATTTTTTATATACATTCTCACATAGTAGGTTACTTACAAGCGGTTGTGCAGTAGGTTATGAACAAAGTTATGATAAAATGATACATATATTTTATTCAAGGGGTGTTCAGTATTAATTCATTCGTTAAAGAAAGTTTCTTTAAATTCTTTGTTTAACTCACATTTTCTACCGATAAAATAATTTTCTTCCTTACAAAATCTGAAAACTTAAGTATACATTTAAATAGACTTAGAATATTTTTTTAACAAGAAGAAATCATTAATTTAAAAAAACTAAGTAAAGGCTATCTTTTTTTTTTCATTTATTAAGTTAAGGCCAATATAAAAAAAGTAATAAAAATTATACATTTTGGAAATTTAGTTAATATGCCCAAGTGCTTGATTAAGAAAAAAAAGCACTTGACAACATGGTTCAAAAGAAAGAATGAAACAGAATGATAAACCATCTCTGCTTTACTAAACCGGCCATTTACCCTATGGATGAAGGTGTACCAATATGTCATCAAATCGTGTACAGATATTATTAAAAGATTTTACAATTTCAGATTTTTAATCATTGTATAATGTAGTTTAATTGCCTAATAATGAAATTTAATTATCTTAGTTTTTCTTACATTTTTTCGGTAATTGATTGATTTTCTTAAAATTACTACCAAATTTTTTTGACAAATTTGCGATGTTTTTTTGCTTCCAGTTAATATTGGACTTTTTTTATGCTCAACTAGATATGACAGTTCATGTTAACTACTCATTTATTTTCTTTTAAATTTTTACTAACTAGCACCGTGCCATAACCATTAATGAAGAACACTGCCCTTATAGTTTGTTCGAAGTTAATGTCATTAAGATTTGAGTACTCAGACATAATTTGAAGCCAGAATGAAAATTTCTCCTACACTAAAGGCTTGCATGAGGAGTCCGAGAGATCTTTAGATGAACTGACCCTCGCAAACAAAAACCCGAAGGCAGACATTCACTGAAATATACAGGACTATCCAAAAAAGCAGTAGGCGGTGACTGTATATGTCGTGTTAGTCAAAAAAAAAAAAAAAAAGAAAGTGAGTCCTCGGAGCATATTGAGAAAACCATTAAAGACAAAATAAATCCGGTAGAAATCAAGCTAGCAGCTAAACGTATGAAAAAATAAAAAGTGGTTGAGTAGTACTCCAAGTTGAAACCAAAAGAAATATTGAAAAATTTAAAAATGAGTTTAAGGATAAAAACTTTAGAGGGAATTTAATTTGTCGAGCACCGCCGAGAAAAAAGCCTTGAATCATCGTATTTGATGTCGACGGAGTGGATACATCAGAGAACCTCAAAGTCCTCTTCTGGGACAGCAATAAAAGAACTCACAGAGACTTAATTTGACGTGTCCATCGGCTGCTGAAGATTTGACACCGCCTCCTTGTAGGTTCTACAGTTGGCGTCTCTTGATTTCAGGTTTCCTCTGCTTGTCGACAAGATTGTGGTACTCGTATTCATGCTTGGCTCGGAGCAATGTGCTGCGTATTGCTAGGCACTCGTGCTTTTGCGGGGTGGCTTCGACGCGATTAATCAAGTCTTTTGGCGTATAAGAGGCCGAGTCTTCGTATATTAACTTTTATTACACATTCACTAAATATTCATACCCTAATAAATTATACACTATCTACCAATAAGTATTTGGGCACCTATGCAAATGATTATATCTGTGGTCCTGATATACGTCACACCCTCCGTCGGTATATATCGTGTAGGGAACAACATCGGCATTAGTCCCATGCCAGATGCCTACTGCACTATTTTGGATGAAAATGTGTTTCCTACGTTGTGGCAGTTTTACGGGGAGGACCCCAGTTACTTCCTGGGCGACAATGCCAGCTGTCATGCTGCGAGGGTCACCAAAGCTTGGTATGGTACCAATGAGGTTAATTGAAAGGACTGGCCTGCCCAGAGGGCAAACCTGAACCCTATCGAGAACATCTGGGACGAGTTGGATCACCGAATTAAGGGGCGTACTACCCGTCCAAAATCGGTGAAGGAACTTACATGTCTTCTCCAAGCCGAGAGGAAGAAAATACCACTAGCCATCACACAAGGACTTGCGAAAAGTATGCCCCGGAGGTTTCACGCTGTAATTGCCTCTCGTGGGGGCTCTACAAATACTTACTGGTAGATAGCTCAATGATATTTGTTTCGTTTCGATAACCTCTATCTGTCAGATAAAACCGGGTACTACGTGATTGGAGGCAACTCCTCCCCCCTCCCTTGATGTGTGACTATGCTGGGCCCACGAAAGCTAAAGAGCAGTGGAAGAAGAGGATAACTACTTTCAATACTGAAAAAGATTCACAGAAAAAATTTATTTCGAAAAAATACTTCGTTTTAACATTTTGTAGAATTTTTGAAGAACCTTTTATGCAAAATTGTAATTTTTATATAATTATAAAGATGTCATTTTATTTTTTGAAAAAAATTGGTTAAACATTCTCTGGTGTTTAAATTTAATGTAAAAGGGACCGCAAAAGTCTAATTCAACATTATAAAATAGAATATAAATAGAAATAGTAACTCTCTCCTTAGGTATAACACCCATGATTTGACTTTCTGACACATGTTTGTTCTTAAAGCATATTATGTATTATGTAAAATATTATGTCTATTACGAACATCTCTACCATTTATGATCCAAAATTCACATCTAAGATGATACAATAATAAATAAGATCCACAATGCAAATATTTTACATGACAGTATCTCACAATAATTATTATCTTACAATAAGGGGATGTTTATCTGGCAAAACTGTTGGATTCTTTTCATATGTACTAAATTCAGAATTTGGTAATCTACCTACAACTCTCAAAACATTAATTACAATCGTCTAAAAACGCTTCAAATATTTTACCTTACTATTTCTGAGATCAGTATCACCTTTTATAAGATTTATATTTCTCCTACAAACTCGCTTTGTTAAATTGATTGAATTAAATACATCTCAGCTTGTCTTAACTATTTAAAGGCGAGGTGACCTGTAATCTTTTCTTTTCCATTAGCATTATTAATAAACCTAAGTATATCACTAATGACATGAATAATATTTGTGGCGTTGCGGACTGAAATGCAAAGTCCCAACTATGAATCTCTGACGTTGGACTACGTCGCTTGCAGCCGATAATTGACGTAAACCTCATACCTGAATGGAGATATGCGTGAAGGGTGAAATCAGCAAAATGCGCACAGTATGTTTTGGATATAACTTGGCCGCATCCCCACAGCTTGCTCTCTCTCCCCGTCGGTTCTAGCTAGCAGTCCGGCATGCTCTCGCCGGTTACATTTTCGCAGTTTTTTCTATGCTGCTTCAATGTTAAAGTGGTTAAGTTTTATATATGTTAGAATGTTTTAGTTAAATTTACAAGTTTCCTAAATGTTAATAAAGATAGTTATTTATTTAAACTTAGTGTTATTTATGAAGGAACCTATAACCCGTTCTCGGAAACATTTTCATGTGGAACGCTTTCCTAGAGTTAGATTTCTTTTTAGAGTTTAAGTGGGGACTCTAACAAAGATACCAAACAACCCCACATAGTTAAATAATTATTATTGAATGTAAGTATATCATTTAAATAATTCTGGTTAAAAGTAAATAAGCAGTGATTTGCTTTCTTGAGTTCATTAGAAATTCCATCTAGGGAATTTAAAGTTTCATTAGGTATATATGGAATGTCAATAACCTTTTCTCTCAAAAATGGTTGTTAATCAGACCAAATATCACTACTCAATAGAATGGCAACATTGACGTCTTTGCTTCGAAGATCAGCAGGGTTTTATGTTCCGGGAAATGAACCCAGTTTTCAACATTACTAAGACAATGGAATTCACTTACTCGATTCACTACGAAAGATTTCCATCGTTTTCGTGAAATACAACTACATCACATGTAAATTACATGCATAAGTTTCCTACATTTTGTATAAATATATATTTTTACTACTTTTTTACTTAAGTTCTGGTTGCTCTAAATTTCCTATATAGTTTACCTATTCCACGGTTTTTATCTAGGGGGGTAGGTTTGAGTTTTCCTAGAAAAGGAAATAATTTTTTAAGAAAATGTAATACAACTCCAACTTTTCGAGAATGGTGTAGTGCACACAACTAAACAATGAATATCTTGATTATACCTGACAGTTTCTGGGTCTGATGTTTTATATATATATATATATATATATATATATATATATATATATATATATATATATATATATATAAATATATTAGGTTGAGCTTTATTTTCATTTCCATTTCGTCATTTTAATTTATCATGACCTACTAGTGAAATAATTATTTATTAATTATATTAAACAAATATTTAAATATGAGAAATTAACTCCATGTGAAACTGTACACCGGAATAAGAATCCATCTGGAAAAATCACATTAACTTTGTTACATTCTTGTATTTTCTTTCCCTCAAAGATAAAATCTTTACTGCCACACCTGCCAACATTACTTCCTCACCATTTATTTCTCATCCCTGGAGTACGTTTAACTTTTAGTTGTTGCCGGTCTCGTTTTCTTTAATTTATGCATGAAGTACGTGCAGTGTGGTAAGGCGTTGTTTTAAAAATAGCTTAGGAAACTAAAAACTTTCTAGATTTCAACGATTTTGAGATTTAAAAAAAGTGAAAAAATATTTGATGGGAAAAATAAGAACAATAAAACTCAATTATTTGAAAAATAGTAAACGAAAAACTGACACGCAGTTAGGAAATTATGATAAAACAAAATTGAGTTATGTTTGGCAGTTTAAAAAAGAGATTGCTTTCATTTACAACGATGTGTTTAGCACAGGTTTTACTTTTTATTGCTCGATGACTTAATTAAATTAAAAGTTGAGCTTTTCCAATGATATTTACATGCTTCCATCTTCCTCAACTGAGATATTTTAAATTTCAATATTCTTTTGATTTCCATCGTTAAAAATTAAATTTATTGCATTCGTTTTTGCATTCGTTTCGTTCGATTTATAGAATATATAATAGGGAGGATTTTGGAAAAAAATTAAAATATTATTGACTTGTAAAACGCTGTAACCATCAATTTTCTGATAACTCTGTTTTCTCCTATAATTAAAAATTTTCTTGTTTTAAATTTCGTTTATTAAATGAAAGGATTTTGGACCCAGCTCGTTCCGCCCTTAGTGCTGACGTAAAAATATTCTTTGCAGTAGACATATCGTGGGTTAATACCCTTGTCGTCAGGCTAACCATCTGAGGCTTTTATGTTTTTCCTCTTCTCGTAACGCAAATGCGAGTTAGTTCCATCAAAAAACCTCCACGAATGCAAAATTTCTCTCAACACTTGAACCAGAAGTTTCCTGGTTTTCTGTTTTAGGTTCAAAATTACAAGACTGGAGTTGAAAATTGATAGTCGTTAACTCAAAAATTGGGTTGGTCGGGCAAAGATTGTCATAAAATAAAATAGTTTTTTTTTGAGCCGTGGTGACGCAGGCGATAGAGCGATCGCCTCTTAATGAGGTGACCCTGGCTTGAATCTCAGAGATGGGATTCTGTACCCGACTCGCACTGACCACAATGCTTACGTAAAATTATCCTCAGTGATCATTGATTAGAAACCTCTGCCTTCGGGCTAATCATGAGTTGTTTTCTTGATTTTCCTCTCCATGTAACGCAAATTCTTGCTCTGTTCCAACAAAAAGTTCCCCAAGAAGACAATTTTCTCCTTATATTTGATCCAGGAGTTCTTTTGTCTCCTGGATTGATTTTTTTCCCTATGTAAGGCAAATGTGGGTTCTCTTCCTACTGAAAGTTCTCCACGAAGACAAATTTCTCCTTATAGTTGATCCAGGAGATCTCTTTTCTCCTGATTTGGATTCAAAATTACCAGGATACGGAGGCGAACATTGGTTGTCGTTAACTCGAAAATTGGATCGATTGTTCAAAGATTGTTTTAAAATAAAGCATTTTCACTTCGTGTTGTGGTAGCTTTGGGAATAACAGCGTCCGTCTACAAATAAGGTAAAAACTATTTTGGAATGGGTTCAAAATTACATGACTACGGAGTAGAACCTTGATAATCGTATACTCAAAATTAGGCTGATCAAAGGTAATTATTTGAAAAAAATTAAATACTTCCTCGCCAATTTATGGTGGCTCATGGGTCTACGTTTGCGACCCAATGAGGTCACCCAAGTTCAAATTCCATTGATGGCAGGTAGATAGGAATTCCTCCTCAACTTGTACTTATCTCAATGCTAACGTAAATTTTCATCAGTGGCAGACGAATCATGAGTGAGAGAACCGTGAGAGGTTTTCGTGATTTTCCTTTTCATGTAAAGCAAATGTGAGTTAGTTTTATCAGTTGTAAAATTGATCCGATGGTACCTAGTGTTCAGGATTTGGTACTACATTACAAGCCTACGGAACGGAGTTAAACATTGATAATAGTGAATTCAAAAATGAGTGACCTGCTCAACGCTTGTTATAAAATAAAATGAAATAGTTTTTTTAACAGATTCTAAATTGTGCTTTTGTTTTATTTTCCTTAATTAAATAATGACTATTGGCACCTAACGGTGCATACTTTTCCCCCACTTAACTTTTGATGTTAATGCTAATAACATATTTTAAATAGGATCATTACGGAACATTCTGTAATTATTTATCAATTTCAATTGTTGAAATTTAAAATTATGTAACTAAATTATTATCAATGAATTAAAGTAATCAGTAAAAATGTCAATTATTAGACTTTACACAGAATAGTCATTACATTAAATAATTGTATTACAGTTTTTTTATACTATTATAGTTTTTTTCTATTGTATTATATTATAGTTTTCATAGTATTATAGTTTTTTTTCTACTTTACATTATTGTATTATAGTTTTTTTTTATTCTCAATGCCTACCACATTTGGGAACATATGCCATCGTCGTATTAATGAGCGGCATTGCAAATATCTTTTTCTTGTCAGCACCATATAAGCGAGTCAACGTTATTCCATTAACAGAAGAATGGCAGCTAGAACCGAGAGAGAGAAATTACATCCATACCTGAAGCGGGATTCCAACCGGGAACTTTCTGACGTGTGGTCAGCTCCCTGACCACCATACAAATAGTGGCTATGTATTTTCAAGTAACAAGGTATTATTTTTTAATTTCAAATGTTTTAGAATTGAGTATTTGTAATTTCAAATGTTTCAAGTGTTTTAGATAATGATTATTTAATAATATATTTTAAACTATCGAATATTTTTTCTGCTCATTATTAATAGCTATGTTTCTAACATAGATATGTTTAATGCAAACAAACTTTTGAGCGTTCTCGATGAATATTTCCTTAATGATTCCTATCTCTCGATTCATACAAACCATTATAACTTCCTGAACCCCCATCCATTCCAGGAATCACAACTCTCAGAATACATACCACTACAAGCTATGACAAATATTTAATCACAATACTCAGACACAAAGGGTGGAATAGTTAAGATAATAGTTATCTACCTGGTCTTTTCTTGAAGGATATGGTACGTCAATAGATTCTTTTCATAATATTTTCTTATAACTGCTGTAGAGTTTAGTGTAGATTTTTTAATAATTTGATTCATATTCATATATTGTATTAAAATATTCCGTTATTTCTTTTATTTTTACGAACCAAATCATGTGCAAATTTATATTATTGGGATTGTTTTTGTAAGCGAATCAATACTTATGAAACTATCAAGCAAGTTACATTCTTCACGAAAAATTTCAAGACTACGAAATAACCTAAATTCTTCTTATTTGGTTTTCAAATTATGTTAATTTTGCATTTGCGTCATTCTTGGTATGTAACATCCCTTTATTTTGTGGGCCGGGATAGCCAGGTCGGTAGGGTGCTGGGCCCATGTCCGAGAGTTCCTGGGTTCGAACCCCGCAAGCCGAAGACTCCCCGTGTAGTAAAGTGACTGATGCACGTTAAATCTGTCGAGTCGCAAAAGTCCTCCATGTTCCCATAACAAATCAATACCACTGGGGGCACTGGATTGAAGATCTCTGATTCAGGTCAAATTACGATCTGTGGATGAATGAAAGGGTGTATGAATGGATCCGCCTTATAAACGGGTGCGACGTATGGTGTGGCAGAATTCAAATTCTTGGCCATAGATGGCGCCACTGGAAAATAAGAACAATCGCACCCCCTCTGCCTTAACAGGCATACGTCAACAACATCCTTTAAATTGGTGTGTTTGTGCAAGTAATTTCACTGCCTATTTCAATGCATTATATATTGTGGCAACAGATAAACAGCGAAAAAGAAAACAGTGTCAAATGTGATCTCATCTATTATGCCAAAAAAGTTTCGTTATCAAACAATAGAAATAGATATTAGTTCTTTATTTTTCAATGCATTACTTTATTTAACTGTATAAATATTGCTTAGTAAGAAACATATTTATTATTACATCATAGTATATAACTTAGTTTAAAAAAAGTACCAAGAATGCATAACTTTGAGAAACATTGACAGTTAATTTTGCCGAACTAAGTACTGGCTGCGCATGTTTTATAAAATAAAGTAAAATAAAATGTTTATCTGATACAGCGTTTTGCCATGTAATCGCTCTGTATCTACAGAAAAAAATATGTCATTTTTGATACAATATTTTCATGTGCTTAATAAATACTTATTATTTGTTAGTTTACCGGGATAATGAAGCTCATAAATTCATATTCATACATTCTCTACATTTTATACTTGAATATTGCGAATGAATTTCTAAGATGCCGCCATTTAAAAGGACATTTGTTTTCATTATTTGAGTATTTGAAAGAAGTAGTAGTATTTTATTTATGCCGTACTATAGTTACAGAATCAGGTGTTGGTGTCGGTTTGGGAAAAATCCTTGAGGTTGATCCGAAAACATGACATCATAATGTTTATCCTCTGCAGAAAGAGTAATTACCCTACATTAGTCAAAAGACTACCTGCTCACGAAGTTTAGCTCTTTACGACAGAATTGTTTGACGAAGATCGATACCGTGCAACCTCAGCTCCTTTGCAGGCTGATCATAGTGGTCACCCATCCAATCATTGACCGCTACCAGATGTACTTATGCATTGTACTTCTGTGATCTACTGGGAACCGTTATTTGAGCATTTTCATTAGATATTTTTAATAGATGTTCTTTTTAATTTATGATACTTCCTTTTCGAGAGGATAGGTTTTTTAGCAAAAAATTATTTTCAAAAAAAAAAAAAAAAAAAAGAAAGAAAAAATACTATTTTTAGTCTATAGGAAAGTACCGACCTTTCCTATAGATTATTTAAGCAAATATAATGTTTTCATTTATAAATGTTAACATGTTAAAAACAAAACAATATTTCGGATTCTTATTTTTTGTAAGTTATAATATTTTTTAATACAGTGCTATTAATAATAAAATAATAAGCTGGTACCAACCAAAAACTTTTTTTCTCCAACTATAACAAATTCAAACAGGAAAAACTAATGATATCTAACACTACAATGAATTGAATAATAAGCCTTAGTAGCTAAATAATTTTTATTTTTTTATATTTTTTATACCCTAGATAAGAAGGGGAATCAAATTTGAGTTAAAACTAAGAATTGTAGTTTTTAGTTTAGTTTTTTAAAATGAAACATAATATGTTTAACTATATCATTTATCATTAGAATTATAGAGGACAAATATAATACTTTGAATTGAATATAACTATAATTATAAAACATAGTATTTTTGGAATGTCGAGCGCTTGATAATGAAGAGACAAACTGGTCTCAAATAACTCAATAGTTTTTCCTAACTTCAATAAATTCAAACTTGAAAAAATAACTATTAAAACCTTACATTACAATGAATTAAATGATAAGCTTTAGTAGCTAGATAAGAAATATTTTTTTTCTCTGTAGATAAGAGAAGGAATAAAATTAGAGTAAAAAGTAAGGATTTTAGTTTTACTCTAAAAAAAAAAATATTTTGAAATTTAGCTTAAAGAGAGAAACGAAACAGTGCAACCAATTTAACCACCAAAGATTTGGAATCTCTCCAGATTCATTTTAGGTACAAGTGTTTTGTTTTACCCAGTAATTGACATTTGTAACACAAATAGCATTAAAAGGAAAGAATTTCAGTGGAAGCTTTTTAAAGTACCAGAGAATGTTATTTCTGTTTTCTCGTTAGAAGAAAAAAAATAAAGAAGCTCAAGAGAAAACAAAATATTTTAAGAAATAAGTATTTTACCAAAAGAAATAATTCAGTTGTTTTAAATCTGTAGTAAACAAAGGATATTTATATAGAAGAATGGAATAACAGGACATAATGAATTATTTATCTTTCGGTCAGTTGCTTACTTATAGTGAGTAAATTATTATATTTACTGACATTGTTGTAAAAAAATAAGATTTAGTTTATCCTAACTGCAATTTTAAAAAATGAAATTTAATTTTTAAGGAGTGAATTTTTAAGACTGATCCAATTTAAAATTGTGAACATATTTAAAGAATGGTCGGCGATGTAGTATATAAATCACAGTATCATATCGTTCATTTGGTGAAACAATGACGCAACTGCAAAATCAAGTTACGTCATTGTTTCACCAAATGAGCGATAATTAATAAGACCTATCTTTTATAATTTAATATCGCTCAATTTGTGAAACAATGGCGTAACTTGATTTTGCAGTTATGTCATTGTTTCACCAAATGAGCAATATGAAGTTTATATATAATTCTAAGGTGCGTTTATTGCGGTGTCTTAAAATAAATAATTATATTTAAATTCATTGCCTTTTTATAATGAATACTTCAAGTTTTGATATTGCAAATAATTATAAGAGAAAAACACAGGGTTTACATGTGCTTCCTTCTCATGAAACGACTTTGCTTCTTTCAATAAGAATAACGTTTTTCACCAAACCACAGCATGTTCCTGACTCTCCTGACTGAGCATTAATGTCTTCGGGTCCATCTTTCTCGGATAAACATTGTTGACTCTCCGACGTGTTCTTTTTGTATGACTCACTAGGACTGTTTTGCATTTGGACGAGTTTCCTGCAGTATCTTCTAGTACTCAAGTAGTGAAATATTGAAGAGCCCCCTGTCCAATGGTATAGCGGCCCATCTACTGGCATTTGATCATAATAAGATTCATCTGACAGGACATCGTGCCAATTTTTTTCTGTTAAACCTTGTTGGCTTTTCTAAATGTTCTCTTTGTATGACTCTCAAGGACTGCCTTACATTTGCATTTGGACGAGTTGCATTTGATTGGACTGCTGAGAATTTGTATGAGTGTCCTGCACTGTTATTTAGCCTTACTCAAGTGGAGAAATATTAGAGAGCTTGTAGTCTAATGGTCTAGCAGCCCAATGACTAGCGTATCGTAATAATAAGATGAAAAACACGAACTGTATAATATCGAGAGCATAGTATCATTAGAAGTTTATCAATAATTCTATTGCTAATATATTGTGAAGAGCTGTGATGGCTGAGGGGATAGAGCGTTCTCCTTCCAATGAGGTGAACCCGGTTCGAATCCCAACGATGGCTGGTCGATACGAATTTCGCATCCGGCTTGCACCAACCACAGTGCTAACGTGAAATATCCTCAGTGGTAGACGGATCATGTGTTAAAGTCCCCTTGCCATCAGGCTAACCGTGGGAGGTTCTCGTCCATGTAACACAAATTCGGGTTAGTTCCCTCAAAAGTCCTCCAAGAATGCAAATTTCTCCAAATACTTGTTCCAGCAGTACCCTTGTCTTCTATATTGGGTTCAAAATTACAAGTCTACGTAGTTGAACATTAGTAGTCCTAAACCTAATAATTGGGTTGGCTGTTTATTGATGGTTATTAAATAAAATATATATTCTGATAAAATAATTATGTTATTGACATTGTCAGTAAATATCAAATAAAGTAGTTATATTTATTTCTCTATACAACATAAAAACATAATGATATAACACATTTTTATTGGCATGGTGCATTTTTATTGGACGGAACATCACATGATAGGATCCAGATCCAGTTTTTCCGCAATGATTTCCATGTTATTTTGGTTAACATCATAAAGTTAATGAAATTCTATAAGGTATTGCTTTCCCATACACATTTTTGTATCCCTAATTTAAAAGTACTGCTGTCATTACGTTTTTGATCTTGATTGTTTTTTTTTCTTTTGAAATTAAGAGTTTAAAACTAAGATATTTGATTTTTTTAAATTATTATTATAACGTAATTCGACGCTATATTTCAAGATAAAATTATATAAATCAGAAAGTAATTTTATTAACCATTTTACAGTTATCATTTTTTTGTGCAAATTACATTAACACACTATTATAAATTAAAAGGTTAAAGAGAATCGTTAAATGATTAAGAACCTAACTATCAGCTTCATGCACAATGTGATGCAAGTAAAAATTGCATTAAATACGTATCTGTTTGTTTGGTAAGCGAAAATATCGAATTGTGGTTGTGAAATCCCCAAATTTGTTATAACATGATACATTTAATTTTAAATGTTATTTAAAAAAATGTTGCTTAGAAAAATTACTTATGTTCACTAATCTTAATAGAATTGAAAGAACAATATTTGGATTTGGGAAATGAGTTCGCAAGTGCAAACAAACAAATTTTTTTTTCGTGCATATATTTAAAATGCATAGTTTCATTTGCGAAGAAAAAAACTATCTTATGTCAAGAAACAGCAGTTATTACGAGGTTGGCGAGCGGGCTGAACGGTTGAACAGCTTATCGGGGTTGGCGAGCGGTAGTGAACAGGAAGCTCAGCCCCCCTTTGTTGGTCAATGCCAACTTTGTGCTCTAGTTACGCCCACATGACAAATAGAAAAACTAAAATTGCACATTTACATCAGGACAATAGAGCAAAATAAGAATAGTAATTTGTCATGATTAACTACAGCTAGATGTTATAAAATGACTTCAAAACAATTTTTATAATTATTTATATTTATTAAGGTAGCGTTTACGTTTATATATGAAATGTTACGTATGTATATGAAACGTATACGTATGTATTGAAAAAAAATTAAACTGAATCACACGCATAGCGATTCTGTTTGAAATTAGAAACATCAGTTAGCTAAAATAAGAAAAAAGTTTCGAAAAACATTTTCAAATACTGCGTTTTGAAATGCTAATATTTGCGAAAGAAAGCGTTAAGAATTTTTATCTTAGTCTTAACTTTAAAGAAGCCTATTTTAGATTTATATAAGGATTTTTCTTGTTTATTGTGAGATGTTTTTGTGATATTTTTTTCCTGGTTCATTAATCAGGGATCAACAAAAGAAGATTAATGATATTTTACGTAATACTCTAGCAGCATCAATCACCGTTGAATAAACTTTCAGAGCTAAAGCGATAAAAAATATAGAGGCCTCAATTTCGCTTCAATATGTTTAGCGATTGAACTCACTATTTAGTCGGAAAAATTCTATACAAAATATTGACTAAAAATTTCAGCAATTACTTTGATATTTTCTAAACAATAAATATAGAATTAGTGAAACAAGAAAAAAAGAATATATCACTGTGAATATTTCGTACACTAAGCTGCTAGATCACACTATAATCATATGCTATTATATTAGCCTTTACCTTTAATATGACTAAAAATCAAGCATAAAAGTGCTTTTTTGTGAATAAATTGTTAATTTTTTATTCTTACATATTAAAATCTAATATCTTACAGGCAAGAAATTAGTTTAGACCTCGTAATAATTAATTATCTATGAAATAAGAAGTAATAGAATTAAGTGGTAGAATTTATAATTTTTACATTAAAATAAAAATTCAAAATATAAAGAGTTAGAATTTCTAGTCAATATTAACAAACAAAAGCTATGTGATATAAAAGATTCTTTCATTAATTTGCATATGACAGTATGCTCCAAGTATAATTGATAAGACTTTTTATAAGAAAAAAGTGAATTTAGATTCAAAATAGTTTTCATTTGTAGTAGAAATTGGAACGACATGTGAACGTGCACATTCATGTACTACATTGACACAATCTGCAATATATTTATTTCAAGAAGCATTTCTAGGGATATATATATATATATATATATATATATATATATATATATATATATATATATATATATATATATATATATATATATATATATATATATATATATATATATATATATATATATATATGCTTTCAAACTTTTTAACTGTAATTTTAATTAAATTTTATTTAAGAGAAATAGCGAGTAAATTGCACTCTTAATTATCAAAATTATATCTGCATTGATAAAAAAGTATGGTCGAAACTACCATCATAATCATCATCTAGGGCTCTACAGCCCAGGGTGGGCCTTGACCTTCTCAAGAAGTTTTTTCCAGTCTAACCTTTTTCAAGTCAGCGTTTTGCGGTTTTTAGTTTTTAAGACCAAAAGATCTTTTTCTAGCACATCTATACATCTCAAATTCAACCTGCCTCATTTTCGAGTACCAACTGGTCTGGCATTGAAAATTCTTTTTGTGGTACGGTGTTCATCAATTCTGATATTGCAATGGATTTGGAAAAACCAACCATAATATGGTAATATTTATCATGTTTCTGTCTCTACGGCGGGTACACTAAAGAGTTTGATAATTTTTAACCCTGAGCTTCAGTAATAATTTTTTAATAACAATAAAATATTGTATTATATTGTGTAATAAAACTTGGTAAAACTGGAAAATGTTGGTAATTTTATCATGACACCTTAAAGTATGACATAAGCACCATTTATTTGGTTCAGCTTAATTTTCCTTTTTGTATTGTTCTAATATTTGTGTGGAAATAACAATTTTAATTTTGAAAACCAGAATTTTCGGTAACCCTTTAACATATGAACGGACAAATTACCAAATGAATCGTTTAAATACCGTACATTATGGTTTCATTAACCAGACTTATTACGATACAGTACGGCATTTTTAACAGAAACTTTTTCTCGGTGTGATGGTTTTTGAAATACACAGGTTACATTTTGTACAAAAAATTTATCCAGTTATTTGTTTACTATAATTTAAGGCTTAAATTGCAATATTCAGCAGAATTTTTCAATGTGGGGGGATTTTTATGCAAGAAATATGCAGAATGATATTGATTTATATAAACTAAATCTTTCTTTTTAATATGTATTTAACACTAGAATGACTAAATATACTGTCTACCTAGCAATTTTTTAAGAGCCAGTGTGCCCTTCTGAGATCGAACATCTAAAGTCGTTAAAATAAATCATAAGTAATTAAATAAAATTTTTTTTTGGTAATTCAATCAACAAAATTCGATTGTATTTCGATTTGGGTTAACGTCTCTTCACATCTCTTAACAATACATCATTTTCCGAGATAATTGAGTTTCCTTTTCTCTGCAAATAATAAGCGGGGATATGTTGCCATACTTTTGATTTTTATTTCAATGAAACTGTGGTACCCTGTACCTATCAAACTATACCTTATACCCTAACTTAGCTAAGAGGTAACCTGGAGTTAAGAGGTACCTATCAAAATAACTTAAGGACCACCCTGGCCTTGCTTATTGCTCCCTTGCCCATCGTTCTAGGTACAAGACTCCAAAAATATGTCTATAAGGTTGCCACATGAATAATTAAATAAGCCTTTTAAATTATATCAAATTGAAAAAAATAATTGTTTTGAAAATTGGAAAAATTTCCATTAATTGGAAAAATCAAAAATACCAATATTTTCAAGTTTTTATTTCCTAAAATACAGAGCAACAGTAAACGGGAACTGCAAAAAGCCACACCCGTCATTTTACTGTTAAATAAAATTATTTTTCATTCATTATTGAAAATTAAAAATATATTTTTATAGAAAAAAATTCCAGTATCTTATATTACTCTTTAGTAAAAGAAACGAAATAGAAATCTTTGAAATAAACAAAACACTGCTGGAACCGAATTATGATAATACCTAGGATTAGTTTTGCTCCATCTAGTATGGAACGAAAACTACTTATTGCGTAAGTGAAATATGATGTTTGAATCTTTTGTTATCCGAATATAGAGAAGAAATAGAGATAAGTAGAAAACTATAAGAGGTACTATTATGTTCCCTCTAAGTGCAGTGTAATCCGATACAAATGTACTAATGGAAATAATAAAGTACAAAGCTAGAAGTACATGTAACACGAGAGCATTTTTATCCCCATATATTCCTATATTTATATTTAGCCATTTTGAATGAAATTTGGATATTGCATACACATTCGATATTGATAAAAATTTCATTTCGATAAAAACTTCAATCACTCTAGAAAAATATATGCGTGTACTTAAATAATGAAAATATGTTAAAGAGTTTTTATCTAGGAATCAATTTTAAAATTTGTAGCTTTCCAGAAACTTTCGCAAACATAAGTAAGTACTCGTGAAATAAAACTGGCAATATAACAGAGAGTGAATTTTTTATAAATAACCTCTCTAAAATTTAATATTTTACTTTCGATTTTCATTTTTAAATTGTATTAAAAACATGAAAATATGAAGAAAAAAATCACCGAGATGCTTTTTTAAAGTTTCTAAAAGTTTCTTGGAACGAGTAACTTTTATTAATATAGGAAATTTCAATACGAACAAGAAATATTTGGAGAATTCTGAAATCCTCATTCGAATAATAAAGGCAACTTAAGAAAACATGCAACTGTGAAAAACGCAAAATTCGGTGAATGTTAACAAAAGATCAAGCTGAACACGCTTTTGCATTGTCAGTCTTTAAGTGTTGTTGCAAAACGAAATGTACAAAATGAATTTATTTTAATGAAACATTTGGGTGATTGGGACGTATCATTGTACAGCATTAAAGGAACAAAGAAAGAACTAATAAAATATGTCAGTTTTAGTAATTTTATTTTTTTTAAAATTGATATGCACGTTTTTTGCATTGTTGCTGAAGTGATGTGCAAAGCAAAAGTACAAAATGAGAATTTTTTTTCGGTAGAAAAAAGTTGTGGGACGAAAACTTATAATTGCACAATGTTGATAAAGAATATCATTGCTAACAGCCACATAGCACAAAACACATAAAAAATGTTTCACAACTATTTTAATAGCCTCAAAAAAAAGAAGCTTGTATATTTAAATAATGTCTATGCGATGAAATTAAAGATACAATTAATTAAATGTAAAGGTATTAATTAATTAAATGTTATTGTTAACAGTAAGTTTTAGAAAAGATAGAACGCAAATGCTGTTATTTCGTTAACTAATATCTTATTTGATTTAGAGGGTTTTAAAAAAAAAACATTTTAATATTTCAGAAAATAAATACACTAATTAGAGATTTTCTGAAAATTTTTAACCGTTTAGAAACGCGACAAAAAGTTACTTATGTAACATTTGGTTAAGCAATCGTCATTTTTAAGTATTATTCCTGTAAACAATATAGTTAAAAAAATATCCATCAAAATATTACATTAGCAAACAGTTTGAAAAATTCTCTTGCAAACAGGAGTAGTCTAGCGTTTTACGCTTCTATTGCTATTAGCATTTATTTGTTAAAATTAGCAGAAAATATAAATTATTTAGAAGCTTGAAGAAGGACAATTAATTGTTTTGTAAAAAAAGTTAATAAGTATAAGCACACGTAGTTTGTATACATTATGAATTCTTGAAGAAGTTGAGAAAATATTGCACTTTTGTATGCCAGTAATTATCTAAATGAATGTTTGAAGAAGCTAATTACATTTTAATTTCATAGGCTTCAGTTTATTGTTTACATTTAATGATCAAATTAAATTTACTTATTTAAAAATATTTCATTTTTTTGTTATTTCCTCCATGAGAGCAATCATAAATATATAGGCGTGGAAATAGCTTATTATACAAAAATTAATTAAGCTTGCGAAAATTACATAATTACAGATTCGAATTAGTGTAGCGTTTTTTAAAATAAGAGATTCTTATGGCTTCTAGAATTTGAGAATCGGATACTTTTAAATTTACTATGTTTGAAATAGAATTTAAATTAATGAATTTATAATAGCGTGGAATTTGAAGTAGTTTATTGTTTCAGTGATTATTCAGTAACGTTGATAAGTATACTCACTTTATGATCGTAGTCTTTTGCAAAAGAAATAAATTATAACAACTAAATGAAATTATGAGCAGTGACTGTTATAAATGAGAAGCTGCACGTTTAAAATATTATAAAAATTGTTTAAAGATATTCCTTGAAAATGAGCAGTAGGTGTGTTTAATTATTTATACCAATGACATATCAGACTGAAAAAAAACTTTCATGAGCTCAAACCCCTTTCCACAAAAATTAAGTAGCATTCCTGGAATAAATTTGAAAAATTTAGCAGTGGCTCAGATGAGTTTCTTCAACCGAAGAATATTGCATTGCTAAAAAATCGAGTGGTGCCATCTAGCATGAGAGATGGATAGCTCTAGAAGGATTCAATCAGTGATCTAGATGCGTAAAAACAGAGCTGATGCGCTTTCATCTATTTTCACTTGAGAAAGTTACGTGGTTTCAACCCCTTAACCATCGGTTAATTTTCAAGAAAACGGTCATAAAAGAGCCTATTTTTTTCGTTTTTGTATTTGTATTACGTATTTGATTAGTGCAGACATCTAGTTCAAAATAAACTAACTATCTACAATTACCTTAAAAATATCCTGGTACTGCCATCTTGTGTAAAATGAGAAATAAAATGTTTCCCAGGCAAAAGAAATGAATTAGTTTTATTCTTATTGGCGCGTTACTACTCATCCCTCCAGCCCGTAAATATCACGGGAGCGAGAAGGAAGGGGTTAAAGTCCGGGATCAACAACTGATCAATGTATGAAGTAGAAATTCTTCGCGTATGGATGCCTTGGAAGAAATGATTGATTTCTGCGTTGAGAGTCGTACCTTTAATCCACTGGTGGAACTCAGAGGAGCTTTAAAGAGCTTTATAACTTCATGAGACTTCTTCGTAGAATTAATAAAAATGATTTACAAACAAAATGAAGTAAACACTGAAATACAACCGATTGAAATACCCATGTTTCAAATATAAAGGCATGGCAATATAAGTTAAAACTCAAGTAACTAAAATAATAAATTTCATAAATATTGTGATTAATAAAGAATCTAGTTCAAAGAATCTTGGCACACTATGAAAAACTACCATATGTTCCAAAATGCGGGTAATATTTTAAAGGACAAAAATCGGAATTTGTTAAATAAAATGGTATCCAGAAAATTACGGTTTGCCTCTTATTTCGAAACTTAAAATATCAATTAGCTGCACTAATTAATTAGAATAATTATGGTACATTCTTCGAAACATATATATAACCTCGTATGATGGGAATTATAATGTTTTTGATGTGTCCAAATATTTTTTTTTTCACTTTACATTTGTTTCTTTGAATTGTATTTAATTGAATAAAAAATTTTATGAATTGATTTTTATTAAGGTGTTGAAATTGTAAAGAAAAAAAAGGAGAAAGCTAAACACTTCCTATGTCCAAGAAAAGATGAATTAGAAGCAAAAAATAGGGAAAGAAATTCAGGTAACTAAGCCCATAGAAACATTTAAAATTTTGAGAATGCAATGCAGGAATAAAACCGCGACATTTTGCTTGGAAGTTTTATTGAATTGAGGTCAAAACTGAAATTGAATGATAATTAAGCATTCGTTCCATGTTGGAATCTGCTGTATAACATTAGTGTGGATATAAAAAAAAATAACCTGTTTTGTTTCTTTTTTACGAATTATCGAATTAAAGTACGAATTATGCGTACTTTTTTATGAAAACAGAAATACAATTTTCATTTGAACAATTTAGATTATAAATTTCAATTTTGATCATAAAGCACCACAAACTGAAAGTAAATTTAAATTTTAAATAAAAATTGTGTTGTAAAATTTATTGGACTTCGGAAAATGTAATTTTTACTTATTTATACTTATTTTTACTTAGATTTTTACTTATTAGAGCATTGAGAGAAAAAAATAATTATCATTTAATATTTTATTTTATTACGAGAAAATCTGTCTCATTCCAGTTCAAATAATTTACTTCAATTAAATTCTCATTGCATAGTTAAGAAATAATACCTTAAGGCATGAATATCATTTATTTAGTTAAATTTAATTTTTATCATTGTATCTTTATTAAACGTGTGGTAAAGATTTATAATTTTAAAAAACCAGAATTTGAGATAAACCCTGATTATTTGAAGGGTTTTAATACAGTATACTTCATTTTATTTTTAAGAGAATTATTTTTTCCCTGTAATGTCTTTACTATACAGAGCGATAATTTCACTAGAATTTTTTTTTTACCATGTAGGATCAATATATATGCACACTGTTAAGCGCTAATTACGCAATTAACCTACCCCTCACTAGTTTTTCTATTGATATAAATCTAATATTGTTATTGCAAGAAGATAATTATGTAATTTCGATCCAGATGATTTTGGAAAAAATACTGTCCAACGTAAAGCCAGAAGCAGAAAATAATCTCAAACCTTAAAACATTTATTGCCAAGCGAAAAACATGATTGATTTGAAGATCGAGAGCAAACGTGACTTCGTGACATTCTCGCTGAATAAGCTGCATTTACCTCTGAGGAACAAATTACTGAATTATTTACATTTCTCTTAATGCTGCTCAATTTTCGTTATTATTTTTGCTTTTAAAAATCACAAGTGGTACTAAAAATTTGCCATTTTCAGGAATTAGGATTTTAAGCATCTTCTTACTAATAGTATACCGTTATGATTCAAGATATGAATTTTCCAATAAAATCAATGTGTATATTTTATTGATATAATTACAGCCTTAGAAGTTACTTTTTCGTCAAAAGTAAATTATAAATTTACTAATAAAAATCAATTTTATTCAAATAATATAATAACAATATGGTAATGGAATAAAACGGAATATAAATAACATATGGTAATGGAATATAAATAACATAATACAAAAAGCATTATATAAATAAATAACGAACGAGAAGATTAATATCGCAATGACATAATTAAAAAAATTCAAATAAGATACAACGCTCTCATAGATTGCAATTACAAATTAAGCAGTTCAATTTTTATAAATAATTTTTAATTTGATTTTTTTATTCATTTTCATAAATAAATAATTTGCCAGTTTAAATTTTAAAAGTAATCGCGAAAGAGTGCTTAAAAATTTGAAGTTGGTACTTAACTAATTAAATTGAAATCATTAAATATTTTTTTGAAAAAAAAAAAAAACTGAATTTTTATTAAGCACTTCTACTTTTACCTGATTAAAAAATTCTTTCGTTTCAAAAATATATAAATAGATAACAAAAATGGATGTGTTTCAAGCGACTGGCAAGACTTGAAAATGGACACCTATTTTTAAGTGCTTGAAACAAATCGACTGTTATTTCCTATTTATGAATTTTAAAAACAACTGAAGTTTTTATCAGTTATCAGCTAATATATTGACGCTACAGTTTCCTGAGGTTACATATTTAGCACTTCTGCTCTTTCTGCAGCTACTTTAGAAAAAAAATACGGTTGTATCAAAAACTGGTGTTATTCATGTTATTCAATTTGAAAGTGCCACGTAGCATCGGTGTTCCTGTGTAATTTTCTTTGGTGCTTAATGCATAGAAAGTTATAATATTATAGGTGCTACAAAACTTCTTTTTAAATATGTGATTACTTAGATCATAATCAATGTTTATTTTAAAAATAAAAACAATTTGTAAATGAATTCTTGCAGTTTTTTGAACCATTTCAAAAGAAAAATAACTTTGTCACATATTTTCTTGGCTGTTTATTTTAAAATTGTACTGATATAGTAGATATCTAGTATTAAAATATTTTAAAAAATGTAAATATTTTGCACTCAAATGTATTTTTATATGAGTGTAGAAATACTCATTAAGGATATGTTTCTTATACTAATTAGTTGAACTGCTTACTGCCTTGTGCAACTTTGGAGTCATAAATAAATAGAGTTCTTAAATTTATTCTGAACAACAAATGGTATAGAACATTTTACCTTAATTAAAAAAACTGAAAGTTTAAAGTTGAGCTCCTTATAATTGTTATGACAAATTGTATATTTTATTTATAACTTATTTAAGTGGCGTCCTGCTATGATGCAAGTCTTCTCTAGCCGAGCGATATTGGGAAGTCTGAGACCTTTTGAATTAATAGACTCAAGTTACTGCATTATGTTTACCATCTTTCATTGTATTTTACTTTTCTTATTGTGCTGTAACTACTGTTCAATAAATTTTCCATTGGAAATTTAAAAAAAAAAAATTAAGTGGTGCCGGAATAGCCTGGTTGGTAGGGCACTGGACTAACGCTCGAGAGAACGGGACATTCGAAGTATAGTAAATGGTACTGGTGCACGTTAAATCTTTCGGGTCCTCTATGTTCCCATAACAAATTATACCTCTGTGGTACTTTAACTCTTTATTACCAATTGAACAGATTAATCAATTAATTTTTTTATCAATAATCCAGGATAAATTAGCCAAGATTGCGTATACAATCAGAAAAACAACTTTAGGCACTTTTCTGACGAAAGCATAGTAATTTCCAAGGATTGAATTCAATTCGATACCATGTGTAAGAATAAAATGTGTACAAATAATGGTAAATATTAAAATACAGTTCCTTCCAACATTCTTAAAAATCTTGAAAATTTCTTCAGTAATTGTAAAAAGAAAGAAAAATCACTGACTACATCAACGAATAAAACTGGAGAGAAAAAAAATATGCTTTGTCTAAGCTTCCATTATTTGTCTGCTGATTGTCACGGAAGCTTGGCTTAGGAAAAAAGACAAAATCTTGGATTACGATATAGTTACCTTAAACAAGACAAATCAATCATTCCGCTTCACTGACTTGTACCATGCTCTTATTTCCAGATAACGAATCATTGTACTGTGAAACCTTAAATCAATATTGGACAACAAGAATACTAAAAATAGAATATTTGTTCTTACAAACAATAAACTCAATATACCTTTGAGAACAAAATATAATTTTATTGTGTAAGTATTGTGCATGTTTTTTATTTTCTTAACTTTCTGTTTAAGCATCTTAATACTAAGCATGCAATATATTAGATTACATTTAGTATAGCTTTATCAATTATCAATTCTAAAATATATTTAAATATTTAATTTTCTGCACTGTAAAAAATAGATTCCTAAATTTCAAGAAATTTTCTTCGTTTTTTACGAAACCAATTCTTGGTATATACTCAGAGCAAAAATTTCGTCAAAGTAGCGAAATAACTAGTAACACTTCATCGAGAAAACGAATTTTGCGAAATATAAGAAATATTTCGTCATTCTGATTTTAAAAAAAAAGAAATAGCGCTGAATTATTTAACTTTTCTAATAATCACTGTATCATGGACACCATATAGGGGGATCAATGCCACCCAAACAACACAAGAAAGGTTAATAGAAAAGAGTGATAAGTTACAACCATGGCCAAAGTGGGATTCGAACTTCGAATCTCCCTGTCACGAGGTGAACTCTTTGACCTCGATGCAACCCGCTCGGCTTCTTGTCTCCTTTTTCTTTTCTTTTTTTTTTTTTTTTTTTTTGCTACTTTATTTCGGATCGTCTAGTCTTCATCCCAGTTTCGTCATTCCAGTTAACAATCTCCTAAAATGCCTTAATAGAGGAAACATTTGCGTCATATATTTTTCAGAGTTCACGTTTCGTCGCAAGTCATGTGATTTCATGGCGAAATGATTCTCAAAATTAACGAAATACTGCTCAAAGACTGCTGAATCGTCAAATGTGAGAGTTTTATTTTTAAGAGTGTGCCTTTAGGCTTTTACAAAGCAAGTGCTTAAACAAAGATATTTTTCAGTTTTGCTTCGTTGGTTTAAGTTTCTATTACATTGAAAAATTGTGAGGAAGTTAACGAAATTTGATTCTAGTAAGCTTTTAAAAAGTTTTATAGCAATTAAATATCTTATTATTTGAGTCGAGGGAAATTTTTTCCATGATCGAAAAGTAAAAAATTTACCCTAAAAATGTTCTGAAACTTGCAAAAAATTCTCAAAATTTAAAATTAACATTTGTATGTAAAACTAAAAATAATTAAAAAGATAATATTATTTATTTAATTGATTTTTTTCAAAAAAATATTTAATGCATTTATAAATTTAATTTTTCCATCCAAAATATTTCTAATAAAAAGATTCATTTTCAGTCATTATTTTTTGTCATTAGTAGGATAAAGTGCGGAATATGACAATTAAATTCTTTTATTTACAGCATAAATTTATATTCTATTCAGAAAAACTTTATAACTTACTATCCTCTAATCAAGTTGTTGTCTACTCTTAGAAATATCAGTTCAATATTATTTTATAATACTTAGCGAATTTCTGCAGCCTTAATAAGATTTTTTTTCAGCAAAGTTTTTGCTGCAGTTGCTTGAAAATATTGTATAATTGAATTTAAAATAAATTAATTTGAGTTATATCCTAATTTATTCAAGCATCATACAAAGATTTGAATTAATTTTATCGATATTATGATTAACAGGATGCAACGTCTCATAAATTTTACCTAACTTTGTATACCGTCTTTTTTCTGTATCTGCGGCAAACTTATAGATGCAACTGATTATCAGTTATCAAAAACTGGAATCAGTTACAGTTACTTGTATAAAAAAAACTTGAAGACCGGAATCCTATCAGTTTGCAATATGTGCTTAAAATATTACAAAACGTAGAAAAAAATGTATATAATTTCTAAACTCTTAATTTTTTCCATTTTCAATTTTTACTTATATTAGCATTTTATCAACTGCAGCTTTGGACATAATTTTTTATTTTTTCACTGAGAAAAAAATATGATCAAAATTACCCTTATATAGTAAAACTTGCCATGTTTCTAGCTCTAGGGGAACATTAAAAAATTCGGCAATTTTTCCCAATGCTCTGGAAAATCTTTTGATAAAATAAACAAAAGAATATGAGTTTAAAATATGCGAAAAAATTAGTAAATTTGCTAAAATTTGGTATTTTTGTATGATATCGCAGAGCATGGAATATTAAAAATAATAACTGTTAAGTTTACTGTTTTTTACTAATGAGTATGGTAATGAAAATGATAATTTTAAAAGTAAGAATTTTCATTTAGCCGTCATTTTAAAATGAATGGTTTAAACAATATAAATGTTGGTTTTGTTAAGCAAACTTAGGTTTTGTTTTCATAAAAAGAATGTCATTGCCATTCAGTATGGTCATTCTACCAGAATGTTTTCACCTGGGTAAAAGAGAGTTATATTTTTTTGCAAATAAAACATTCATTTGCTAATTCAGTATGTGCAATTATAAATGCTTTTTAATAATTATGGAAAATAAAAAAAATCCATGGATACAAAATTTATAGAAATAAAAATGTCATCCTTTAAGCACTCTTTAAATACAAGCCAATTTAATGTATAATTTTTTTTATTTCTTGACAACTTCTTGAGTTTTACAGCAAGTAGTATAAATTCTTTATAGTAGGAAATAATTATAAAAACCTGATAAAATTTTTTAATCCAAATTGCCTTAAGCTATTTTATTTTTTTTTTAATTTAGCACTTCAAATTAAAATATTTTAATGTTACGAACAATTCCAAACTTATTAACATAAAAATTATTTTTACAGATAGTTGTTATTTTTGAAATTATTTTATATAGTAAATTAATATTGTAAAGTTAATATTGATAATTCTTGCTAAGAATAAAATCTAAATTGAGGATATTATACTGTTATCACTCAGATTATTTTGCAATGGGATTTCTGTCTTAGATTAGATAGGTTGAAATACTATGCACACGACAGAAAATAACGAAAAAAAAAAAGGTTTTCAAACAATGTATTTAAATTTTTTTATTTCGTGTCAATACATTATTCTTCAAAAACTAGTTAAAATACTTTCCCGATATGCTAAATGTCACGAAGTCACGTATGATGTTTCTAGTTTTTAAACTTTTTTCTCGAAAATGAGCATAAGACTGAGGAAGGAGAGTAATTAGAAAGCTCTATCTTTTATACAAGCAATTAAAATTTCGGTCTTGAACATCAAAAAATGTGTAGGTGCTTAAAGTTTTGTTATGAAAGTATAACACAATGGTTTTATACACTTTTATTATAAGTGTCTGTCATATAATACTTGGGAAAAACGATGTAATTATGAATATGAAAATTGTCCTACTTTTTCTCGTTTACTTCAATGCAATGTCTTCTGAATTTAGCAATGTACGACAAATAAAATTCTGGTAAAATAATCATGCAGTATGATAATGACATTTATGATATATAAAATCTAATTATACGTTATTTAAACTACTCATATAGTGAGTTTTCAGTTCAAATTCTAACGGTTTACTGAAAATTTTTATTTTTAAAGTTATAATTCTTAGATCTATCTATTTAATAAATACAAAACTGAAAAGTAAATTTTACTAAATAAACGATTTTCATGCCATGTTCTAAGATTTAAAAAAATATCAGGAAATTTTACCCCATTTACCAAGTTTTGTCACATATTTTATAACCATAATTTATTATTAATTTAATCAAAATCATTCCTTAGCGCTTCGGGAGAAATTGCCGAGCTTTTTGGATTTTTTTATAGGGCTAGAAATATAGCTAATTTTACTATATTCTGGTTGTTTTGATCACACTTTTTTCTCGGTGTAGAGTTTACAGTCATAAATAAGTATACTGGTTGTTCTGAAAAGACCGGAACATCGTACGTACAATTTAGAATCCTTATAAAAATGAAAAAAAAAAGGATAGTATACACTTTAGGGATCAAAAAATAATATTTAAGCCATGAAATAACAAAAATATTAATAGCAGTACTGACATTTAAGACTAAGATTTGCCATAAAAAACATCATAGCTTAGTTTATTACCAGCGGAAATTTAATAGTTTTTATCTTTCGCCTTTTGCAGACCAGATTGAATTTTAGACCAGCTTTTCAAAATTTTTATTATTATTTTCTTTCATTTGAATTTCTATAGCCTGATGTCTTTTTCACACCTAAACACTATCTAAAAATCTGCTGCCCTCTTAATATTTTAACTTTTTGTTAACATTATTGATAAGGATATGAAAATAAGTTCATGGAATTTTAATAGGGATAGTTATAAAAAAGAGAAAAAAACAATATCAAATGAAAAATGAGGATTGAATTGGTAAAAAAAAAATAGAGCAATAAAATAGATGATAACGTATCGGATAAATAAGCAAAAGTCATATTGAGTAAACAGTAATAGAAAATATTTATAGAAAATAATTCGTTAACTTGACTTTGAACATTTTATTTTGTTCCTTTCCTAATATAAATTAGCTCCAAAATAGAAAAGAAATATGTTAAAAACCTCAAAAAATATAATTTATAACCACGGTAAAGATTATGAAAAAAGGAAAAATATTGTTAAAAAGGCAAGATATTTGACTAGTTTTGAGCTTTATATTTTATACAATATTTCTTTTCGTTTTTGTAAAAAAATATGGGAAATGTTTATTATTGAATTCATCTTTTCAGTATTATCTAATTTGAATTATTGAGGAAATTCTTTGATTTTTTATTAGTTTGCTTTGTTACTTAAACAATGTTATAAAATATACACTGTTAGAAATTGTTTGGAAAAAAATTATTAAAAAACTATTTTTTTTTACAATATTTAAATAAGACAGTCAAATAACCAATAACAAGATGTTAACTCTGAGAAAAAAGGATCATTAACATCTTTAACCTAAAATGGTTAAACAATCAAAATTTTATATCACCAATTTCCCCTCCTAGTGAAGCCATTTAGTTCCTTGCAGATGGGTACATATTATAGCTGAGAGAGCTAATCTGTCAAGTTCATGACCGACAGAACTAAGGTTTGAATCCCAGCTTTTACACGGCAATATTTCTTCCATTTCCATCAACGCATAAAGAGTTTTCAGAGTCCCGCACTCTCAAATTTGTGACCATGGACTATTAGAATACGATACTATTATTCTTCCATAAATGGCAGCACTATATAGCTGTTAAGCTATCTCCAATGTCTATTTTAAATTTGTTTCTTACGATTTTGAAGCCATGCTAGTTGCAAATAATTAAAAACCCTTATAGTTTTTTTATACATGTTTTTTAACCCTACTGGTTGCAAACGGTTTCAAAACCATAAAGGTAAAAACTGTTCATTACTTCAAACTTTACTGTTAATTAAATTTATAGACTGTTATAGTTTATTTTACTCCAATTTTGGAATGAAAATTTTAACAGTGTAAAATAATATTTAAAGCAATTTATAAAATAATTGAGTCAATAAAACAAATACGAATTCAGAAAATCTAGGGCATAATAGTAATAATAATCTAATGGAAATTAGAAAAAAGGAAAATGTTAAAAATAGACGAAGTTAATGAGTTGCTTGTTTTCATTTATTTTGCTAATCCCTTCAAATATTGAAAGTTACTTTTATTTTTCTTTCATCAATACGTTTTGTTCAACTTCAAAGACAAACATTTAAGCATCACATTCATTTTCCGCCCTAAAATACTTTTAGTGAAGATAGCTAATTTGAATAAATTAAAGATTATTATTATTTCTGTTTGATTTTCGGGATACGATAGACTCATTTTAAATAAACTCATTTGCTAACTTGAAAGCTTTAATTAAATAAAGCATCAGAGTGAAAAACGCTTTTAAACTCGAGGGATTGAATTTAATCAGTAAAATTAACAAGAAAAATAATAGAAAGATGTTTTAACACTTAATAAAATTTTAAGAAGACAGTAAATAAATTAATTCAAATGTTAGTTAAGGAACTTTAGAATTAATTGAAAAAAATAATAAACTGTGATGATGTTATGAAACTTATTGCTGTTTATAAATATTATTCTGTTTGCGTAAGGTATATTTTTATGAAATTAAAAAAATTAGGATATACAAATTTTATCCATTTTCTTTTTGAATATAATTAACTAAATCCTTAATTTTTTCTTAAAGTGCATTTTATAATTTATAACCAAAAACAGTAAACATGATATTTAGCAAGCCTCAACTAAAATAATTTAAATGTGTAAATGATTTATGATTCAGCTGATCAGTGCTCTATATATGTGGTAAGCGATTAAATAATTTAAAAATGAGCTTTGTTTATATTATTTGTATAGTAAATAATATTAATAAAATATTTACTATTTTCCTGACGAGGAAAATCACAAACCATTAAAAATCATTATTTCATGTAATATGAATATTCAACTAAGTAAATATTATTACTTATCACTTTATATCATTAAATCAAGTTTCACTGGCTGCTGTCAGTGTGCGGGTGGGTGGCCACTTGGATTAGTCTGCCTAGGGACCGTTAAGATATTACTTGATTGAAATCTTCATACACTTCAAAAATGTACAGGAATGAAATGACTATCTACCTGCTTCAAGTGCATCAAAAATATGAGACCATTCTTAAGACTTGACAAACGTGAAGGTAACGAAACAAAAATGATTTGAAAAAGTGTAAAGTTGCCAACGAAAAATGGAAAAATGAAGGTGAGAAATAAAACTGGTAAACCGCAGAAGCCGAGAGAGAAAAAAAAGATGAAAAACAGAACCACAGAAGTCAAGAGAGAAAAAAAATATGAGAAACAGAATACACAGAAAAAACACAGTTGGCCGAGTGGCAAATCAGTGTAAAATGCATCACCAAGCGTTACGCAGAGGAACTAATGTCGTTAAAAAGAGAATCAGGATTCAAATGTAATGTTAATGACAATAAACTATTGTTAACTTTATCAGTTTAATCATTTTTCATCATCAGTTCATTTTTCTATAATGCGTGGAGATACATTTTACCCTGATTTGCCTCTCAGCCACTTCTTGTTCTGTTTCTCATATTTTTTCTCTCTTAGCTTCTGTGGTTTTTCAGTGGTTTTAACTTTGTTTCTGTCCTTTGCTTTTACGTTTCTCGTTGGCAACATTACGCTTTTTTCCAAAGCATTTTTGCTTTATTACTTTCACGTCTGGCAAGTTTTGAAAATCGGGTCCCATTTCTGATAAGCTTGAAACATGTTGACGGCCAACGGAAGTTTTCATTCAGCATTTTAAGGGATGTTAGAATTTTGCAGAGGAAAATATTTAAAAGCGAGCTATAAATGAAACAAATATATATAAACAGCAGTATCGATAATGATTGAATGTGATAAAAGAATTTTTTTATAGCTTAACACCACTATTTTTTGACAAATATAACTTTAGATAATTGATGAAATAAAATAAAAAAAAATTAAAATTAAATCAAGATAAGCTACATTCTAAATTTTTTTAATCCTTAGATTATTTATATGATGGTTAATATATTTAATATTAGTGCAAATCATACTTTATTCAGCCATTCAGGTTTTACTATGAAAAAACCTTCGAGATTCTTATATTCAATAATTAATTTTATTGAAATTGGATGCAAATCTTAAAATGGTTCAGATAAATGATTTTGTTATTATTTCTTTTGTTTTGTGAAATATTTTCTATACGTCCTTTTTATATTTTTTAGTTTATAAATAGTAAACTTTTTTATAATTATTTACTTTCATTGTTTGCGTTGCTAAAATGATTATATCTTACACCTCTCCTAAGTTTTAAATTTATTTTACGCATTATTTTTCATAACGAATATTTGAAATCGAAAATAATTTTAAGTATAAATTTTTTATTTCTAAACGAATAATACTTTTAAACAAATTTTTTATAAGAATCTAAAATATATTTCCCTAATACAATCTGAAATTTTCCTACATTCTTCATAGCGATAATTTCGGTAGCTATCATCGCAAATATATAAAAATGATCTGTATAAAAAGTAAAACAATATATATTTGTGTGTCAATTTTCTTATAACAATCATTAAATTTTTTTACCTGTTTAAACAGGAAGGAACTTTGGGAAATAAATTTTTTAAATATTGAAATTTTTTCTATCTATCTCATTATATACGTTTAATAAATAATAGTTTGAATTCATTTTCAACAAACACATAAATCATTCTTTTTATTTTAATCAAAAAAATCCATCTAAATAGACTCTAAAGTCATTTTTTTCTCCCTTTAAACTGTAATATTTGAATTCAATAATTGTTTCCAATAATATGGTATGCATAAATGAATAAATCTTATAACCAGTAACTTACTATTCATAAAAAAGCTAGATTTGTTCTATTTAATAAACAGCAAAAGATTTATTTGCTTATGAATAGAAATGCTACTATTAGTTGCTGTAAAAAAACCTATTTCAAAATGTTTTAAAGCAAAAATTATTTATGCTCATTTTTTAGATGTCATTTTCTTCTGTCTTAAACTGGTAAGTAGTTCGTAAATTTTTTTAATAAATAGAAATACATATATGCTTTTATTTTTTCATAAACTCAGCTTTAAAAATTCTTTTTTAATATTTACAAGCTCAAGCTTAGGTTTGCTTTGATTAGCTAATGCTTAACTGAAACCTATGCTTAGGTTAAAATCAATGCATTTACTTTTAAATATATATTGTTAAATTGCCAAAAACACTACTCAATATGCGAAAAATAATGCATAAACGAGTAATAATAAAAAAAACAATCAATAAACAGTAAAAGGTCTAATAAGAAATGAACAAATAATAAATGAAAATTGATTTCGAAATATTAAAATTAAACTAAAAATTACTTAACTTATTACATATGTCATTTTCCACTAGTTTCATGATTTCTAATCACCTGTATTATAGTATTAATCGTATCTTTATATTTCCTGCAGTATTAAGCCACAACTTATGGTGCAGTGTTGTTTTCAAAATCTGCCATTTACGTAAAATACTATATGGAAAATCAAACTTTTACTTTTTTAAATGCGTAAATATCATTATTTTTGTTTTGGCTTTTCTTAATGTGAATAAAAATTTTTGAAAAAGAGTTAAGTATCATACATTTACGTAAGGCACTGTAATGGATACTTTCTTTTATCGAATAAAATTTTTAAAAAAACTAGATTTTCTTAAACAGAAAAAATATTTTTAAATTAAAAAAAATCTTTCATTTATGTAAGAAACTGCTTTGAAAGTCAAATATTAATTTTTTTTAATTGCTGAAATATCTTTTTTTTCTTCCTTTTAGTTTCGATAAATATTTTTTTTTAAATTGAAAATCTTTAATTTATAAAAGAACCTAATATACGCTTGATTGGAAAATCAATAATTTAAAATTATTCAAAATTTTTTAAAAAAATTTTTTCAAAATTTTTTTATCATCGTAAGTATCTATTTTTTAAAATTGAAAATATTTTATTTACGTAATATTTATACGGTTATTTTGGCAATCTATATGGTTATATGCGTAATGAAATATATATTTTTTAAAATTACACAAATATAGATGAGCATTTAAAGCAATACAGCGCAAATTAACTCAAAATATGTTTGCCTTATACAGTTTCTCCTTTATTTTTATCGAAAAGAGTTTTCCGTATAAAATAATATTTCTACTTCTATGAACAATTCATAAAATTTATTACACATCCTCAGGTGAAGATACTTTTTCAATCAGATTTTTAAGCAGTTTCTGTTATAACTCAAATTTCATTCAATTTGACTTGTCAAAATTCATAAAGGTAAATTTTATCATTATTTGAAAGAAGAACCGCAATTATTTCTTTTGACATAATTACTGTTCAAACCAATACAATACAGACGCTACAAACTTGGAAAATCAATTATTTTTAATTGTTTTATTTTTTTTTGTAAAAAAATGTTTTGTTTTTATTTTATTCTAAGCCTAAACAACCATTTTTTTCAAATTGAAATTACGTTATTTAAGTACGTCACTGCTATATAGTTAGATGGGTAATAAAATACTTTATTTTAAAATGCATAAATAAAGATGAGCATTTAAAGCAATTCAGCGCAAATGAAATCAAAATATGTTTGAATTAAACAGTTTCTCCTTTACTTTTATCGAAACGTATTGTGTGTATAAAATAATCATTCTACATCTATGAGCGATTCATAAAAATTAACATATATCCTCAGGTAAAGATCCTTTTTCAATCCATTTATCAAACAGTTTATGTTTTTAATTCACCATTCTTTTCTTCCAGTCCGAGCAATCACGATTCATTAAGCTAAAGTTAACATTATTTAAAAGAAGAACCGCATTAATTTCCGTTTAGATAATTAATGATCCAACCGTATTAAGTAAATGCTTATTTTTTCTGCTTTTTCATTTTATTCATTCAAATTAATCATTAAAATGGTGAAGAATCTTAGAAAATTTCTTCCACTCAGGATTTGGAATTCAGTAATCCAGAAAAGATAATAGTGATTTTTATATTTTTTTCCAAAAGAATTAATTATTTAAAAGTTTTACCGAAGATTTTCAAAGACTAACATTTATTTCTTTTATTGTTTTGTGTATTCTGTCTAGTTTATTGTTTATTTGAATATTATCTTATTTAATCAGAGATGACCTTTTTTTCATTTGTTTATTAATGACAATGAAAAACAAAGAATATTTATCAATAAAAGTTGTTTATACTTTGATTTCATCATAAGCGCATACAACTGATTTCTTTAAAATATTTAAGGAAACTCGAAAGTAGATTATAAAGATGTAAAAAGGTCGTTTTCTTTAGTAAGGGAAATCCATTCAGTTGTTTTTTAATATAATACTTAATATTTTTCGAATGTCAATTATTTAATCTCTTTAATAACTAAAAGTGGGTCTTTTTCAATAACTGAAAGTGAAAGACTATTCCAAATTGTTTTTTAATTGCTTTGTTTATTATTATTGTTTTTCATATACTTACATATTTCTTACTATGAATCATTTTTTGTTCTAAAATGGTAAGAATTTCTCTTCTTATCGTTATATAAATATTTTCAAGTAAAAATATTAAATATATATATATATATATATATATATATATATATATATATATATATATATATATATATATATATATATATAAGCTAAAATATTGAGAAAACATGGAAAATAATAAAAAAAATAATGACAAAAGAAGAAAATTATTAACAATAATTTTTCAAAAGTATTTAAAAAACATAATTTTCGATATCTTTAAAGAAAAAGAAAATTAAAGATCCGGAAAACAAAACAAAGAAAAGATATAATCTCTTCATCAACCCACACGATTATATCCGCAAAAGGAGTGCTTTCTAATATTGTATTAATATAGCCAAAGCAAAATATATCAATACAATAGTGTGAGGAGCACTCAAAAAAATTTAAACGAAATTAGAACACAGTAGGTAAAAAGTATATACGAAAAAACAAACAAATATATCAAGCAAAAAACAGAGTACTTCCGGTACGCGTAAGTTCATTTTATTCGCTCCACAATATGTAGATTTCCTTTCGTGTACTGTTCTCTAATCTCTTTACATTTTATTTTCTGTTTTTTGCTTGATATATTTGTTTGTTTTTTCGTATATAGTTTTTGAATGATTTTGAAAACTAATTAAGCAGCACTGAATCACAAAAATTATTGAACCAAAGAAATACTTTAGGCAGAGTAATGAATGTTGCAACTTCTATTAAAACAATTAAATTCCATTAATAATATTCAGTTTAAATTTTTAAAAAAAATAAAATTTTGAAGCATAAGTTTTTCTGGAATTTTTCATAGCACAAAAATAAATAGAATTTCATAATTAAATGCTTAATTTTTATCAAAACTAATATATACAGTTAGTTAGTTCCCAAATAATACCTTTAGCAGTTAGTTCACATTATCGAAAAAACTGCATGGAGACCTCACAGTCATCAATCCATAATAACCTCACAGCCATACATACACAATATTCGCATAAAGTCATTTGTTCGTTTAAGTTTACCACTGATTAAATAAACAACACAAATAAAATGTGATTATTTAAGTATGTAATAATCACGTTATTAATACATACACTGTATTTTTAGCCTTGATAACTACGCTAACGACTAACATATTTTTTACTTAAAAAATAGGCGATAAATACGTTAAGTTTTAATTTATTTAAGTTAAGTATGAACTTGTTTTATAGTTTACAACTTAAATATGAAGTATTTTATGAGTGCATAACCAATTGTAAAACAGTTTAGTGGATTTACAGTATATTTATGGGGAAGTGACTGACAGCATTATCCCAAATTCAGAGTTCTAGTCTCTTCTGCCCTACTATACCATACTGCATGGGCATTTATCTAACTATATATAATATCAAAAAGTGTAGTCTGAAGGAATGTTCTTTTTTAATGCCGTCTTTCGAAAGGCATCACAGATAATAATCATCAATATTTAGAAAAATACCATTTCGAGAATCAATTTTATCTTAGTCATCTTGTTTAATAGTTAATCTCATTTGTTGAAACAGAAAATATATTGTCTACAGTTAAAGAGATACGAGTTATTTTCTAAATATTTTCTAAATTTAGAAATTCTAAATATCTTCTAAGAGTACTGCAATATTTTCTAAATTTGCTGTATTCTTAAGACAGTGGTAAACAGAAAAAATTCACTTTTAATTAATCCATTTTTAAACTCACTATACTCGGATGTTGTTGTTGACGTATGCCTGTTTTAGACAGAGGGGATGCAATTGTTCTTGTTTTCCAGTGGCGCCATCTATGGCCAAGAATTCTACTTCTGCCACGCCATACGTCACACCCGTTTATAGGGCGGACCCATTCATACATCCCTTCATTCATCCACAGATCGTAATTTCTACAGTAACAGATCGTAACTACTACTACACTCGGATGAAAATTTAATTAAATGCAATAACTTTTTTTTGGAGGAGGGGTTCCAGAAACTTTCAAAAGAAGTATGGTTCAAGGGATCGATGTTATATTTTAATATGTTTTAGTTCATATGTAGCAGCTTTGTTTTGATTATCTCCAGCAATATTTAATATTTCTAAGATTTTATGCAATCTGTCGTTGCATTTTTATGTACAACTTATAGGTATTAATTGTATTTATTGCAAATGAAAAATTTTCTTATGCAATTTGCATAAATAATCTGTTGTCAGAATGTTGTTTTTTACCATGTTATATTTTCCATTCCTTTATCTGAATATTTAGAGTGTTAAAAAATACCATTACAAACAAAGAAAAAATCCACTAAACTGTCTTACAGCTGAAGTAATTCAAATAAAAGAAGTCTTTAGAATATTATACTTATCGCGTCATCAGAATTAAATTGACTTTTCATTTTTTCACTTATCTAAGGCTAAGCGGAAGATTTAATGAAGGTGATAAAGTAAATGACAAAAGAGCGGATATAATGATGCTTTATGTAAAAACTTAATAACGGATGAAGATTTCAGAATAGGAGATGGGAAGAATAAATTTATTTTACTGGGGATGGCTGAAAAAGATAAAACTTTTTTAAGGAATAAATTCAAAGCGTTCAACTTGAACAGTTTTGTCTATTCAATATATTTTGTGCATTTTTATAAAGATAATTTTTTCATCGATTGCAATTAATAACTAAAGGTTTAACTGCTTCAAATTATAATCTTAAACTATGAATGAATTTATTGCTCATCTTTCCAAAGAATTCTTTTCATCAAACAATTTTATCATCTTAGTAAAAAATTGTAAATTAAAGCATTCGTATAATTTTAAATCAGGATTATTTTTGTAGGTATATTCTTTAATTTTATAAAAGAATTTAAATGAAAATTGTTTCTTCTATTTTTTTTCCCTTTCGGTATGATATTTAATATTTTTGTTTAGTAACTATGGATGAATTACAAATAAAGTTTCGAAAAATTTAATTCAATAAAAAAAACATTTTTAAATAGCTGAACTCTTAAAAACTTAAAAAAAATTTGATTCTGTATTAAAATAGAAAAAATAGAAAACAATCAATAAACATCATTAAATAAAAATGAAAATTTGAAAAGTTCCAAATGAACAAAAAAAAAGAAAACTGATCCATCCTACATTTGAAATTTCTTTCATATACAATAAAATTATTGTCTGCTTGAATTTTATCGAACAAACTTTCAAGTTTGATAAAGTTAAATGATAATGCAGGAGATATAGTTCTAAAACATACGGGTCTCTATTTCAATTATATAAAGATATAGCATAAAAACATGTGATGCTCAAATTTGGTTTTAAACAGTATAATACAGAAAAATAAGAATGATCAGAAATAAAGGATTTAATCGTTGTTTTTAGAATTTTCTCCCTTTGAAACATCTGTGAAAACTAATTTACTTCAATCATAAATATAGCAACTCAAATTATATTTTAAATCTGGAAAATACATATATTTGCTTTCAGAAGCAAAAAAAAATAATAGTCAAAATACTAGATTGCAGGTAAAATATAATTATAATTGTAATGGTTATTTTTAAGTTTGGGAGTACTTTTTCAAATGTTTTTGTTGAAATTGAGTGTATTTTAAGGGATCAGTTGCTAAGTACATAAATATCGTAATTTTCCAATAAACGGAACAATGTCCTTCAAATAGATCTGATGATCTAATAAGCATTAACATTATCATAAAAATTGTAAAAATTATTTAAATACTTTAAAAATAGAGGAACATACAAGAACGAAACTTTACGAAACACACTTTTTTAATTTATCTAAATCTCATTTAGATAAGGCTTAAGAATTCTCAAATTAATTCATACCGTAATTGAAAAATAACATAAATACCCGATTTAATCTAACAAATATATGATGCAGACGTTTACTATTTGATCAAGCAATATTTTTACACTTAATATAAATATCTTATGTGAAGAAATGTTGATAAATTTCATTAATGTCATTCAAGTTATTCATACTGAAATTAGTTATATCATACATTCTCTTCCTAATCCAATAATAGAGAGATACAAGAGATAAATGACATATCATCAGAACCAAGTAAATTACTCATATATAATATAAAAATCTTACATAATGAAATGTAGGAATGTAAGAAAGAAATGTATCAATGCATAATGTAAGAAAGAAATGTAATAATGTATGAAATGAAGGAAATTTATTCATCGCAATAATAAAATCAAAAAGAAATATTTCTTATAAAGAAATATTTATTGGTTATATGAGGAAAAAAAGGAAGATAAGCTTATAGAGTAATCGAGTACTTGTAATGGTGTTATGCAGGGAAAATAAGATGTTTAAGGCACGTACACGACGCTTTGGCAGTAAATACGGATATAAAATAGGCATAGTCGTAAAATATACGATGTTTCTTGTTTAGAAAGTAGATTTTATTAATATTTGATGACCGAGTCTTTTGCATTAGGAAACTTGCGCTGTTTCCTTTTGCTCGACAACTGCTGTTTACGAACATTAAAATGGTAGCAGAAAATGGAATTTTATTCAGATTAAATTTTTATCGTCTATTTAAAATATATGGTGTATGTGTTGAAAAACCTTGAAATTTTCATGTTTTACTTATTATTTTAATTTAATACTGAAAAGAGCATTTATTCCCACTTTAAAGGGTATAGTTAAATCTGAACACCAACAATTAAAAAATGTTACACAAAGCCATGGTTTGCAAATAACCGATCGACGTGTTTATTTTTTTAATCTTCCTTAAATGTTTAAAATTAAGCATAAATTGTGATTTCATCTGTGTTAGGAGAGATATAATCGATGACAAAAAACTTCAGCTGCACGTAATAAGTGAGTTTATTCAATTACCAACATTATTTGTGATTATACGACCTTTTTAATTTCTGATTATCGAAACCTAATGTGGCTAATATATCTTGTTTAGCAACATTATAGTATATTATTTGCCAAATAACTTTAGTCTTGCTCACGGATTGATTTGAAACGGATCAAAACCTACTTAATACCAAGTATTTTTCAATCCTCTTTACTGACTGAAGGAGAATATTGATTGTGGTTGACTATGTCCTAAGTAATTTCAAGTTTTTTTGTGCCGGATTGAATTGACAAACTGATCATGCAAATTTTTACGAAAGGCAGGTATGATTTTAGTTGTATAATAAAAATATTAATGGTTTCCTAACAAAATTTATATAAATCTGCCAATTGTATTAAACAATATTATAATATTTAACTTCAATTCATTTTGGTTTGGTTACGCCTAGTTCAAATTAATATTCTTTGTCTAACATGCATTTCATTAACAAACTAGAAGATATATATATATTAAAAATTTTAATGAAAAAAAAATTATTGGCTCCTGTATGAAAACACAATTTTTTTAAACTAGAACGGCTTATTATTTTGAACAAAATCTCATTAATAATAAAATTGGGGCTTACATTTGGGTCTGAGCAGTTCATGTATACATAATAGAATCCATCTGCAGGTCATGTCGGCATAAAAAGTTTCCTTCATTTTCAGCACACATTTACTAAAATATTTCAAACAAAGCTTCCACATTTCTGAAATTTACAAATAAATAAAAAAAAAATGAAATTCTCATTTCAGATTGTTAATTAAGTTCCAATTTAAAGTTCAGTTATTTAAAATAAATGAAATACAATGCATCTGCAAGGTTTATATCTATGAGCTAGGAAAATTGCATTTGTCAATTTGGAAAATTAATCATTCATGCATTATGTCAGTAAATACCGCTATAGTAATGAAAACAGCCAATGTTTCTGATAACAATAGCATCCACTAGTATAGGAATTGTTGTCTTTAATAACTATTTAAAATATTGCATTAAATGTTTTTATATCTTATCAAAATCTATAGCTTCTTGATTAAGGGAATATAATTTTATCAACAAATTCCAATTAGCGTTCACTGGCAGAAGCAATGTTTATAATACCTTCGTGAAACCTAATAAAGATTTAGAGGAAAATTTCATAGATTAAGTAAATGAGCTAGTCAGGTGCTTGTATGCAAAATGTAAGCCAGCAATCTAGGAGAAAACGAGCTTTTCATCGGTTCATTCCAACGAGTAACGCTGTAGCACCACTTCGGCACAAAGACATACCTTCAGCTTAGTTTGTGTAATTAATTTAGTATGCCCCTACAATGTCATTATAGAGAATGTCCCAAGGACATGGTTTGTTACTCAGTAATTTTCTAAAGTGAAACTTAAAATTGATTTCTAAAAGGAGAGCCAAGCTTCGTGTCATTATTTAAATTGTGAAATTTTATGATGAACTACATACTATATACATATTTTTAGTTCTTGGTTGGAAGCGCAAGTAAAGAAAGTAAATAAAATGCATTTATTATAAACTTAAAAAAATGAGCATGGTAAGGGGAAATCGCTTCATTTTCTCAAAAGGTTAAATCTGTACCTTCTTAGTATCACTTCCAGAATGGAACGCCACAAATTACTTGAATTTCCACAAGATAAAAGAACAATACACATGAACATTTTATGAAACACATAAAAATGCTTGACAGTTTTCATCGAAATTGCATTGAAAATACCCCGTCAGACTATTTTAAAAATATAGCTTTATTATTTTGTCTTAAGGCCACCACTTGTTTCTATTATACAGAAAAGCAATTTTAGCATGTACATAAAGGTCTTGCATCGAAATTATCACAGATCATTGGCTTATTTTTTAAAATTTATTTTCAATAAGTTATTATCTGATACATGTATTTACAATTTCTCTGATTCACTGATTAACTCATGAACTAACTACCTGATTCACTGATTAGCCAAAAGATTTCCCTGAGTAATAAGTTCCCGATTCACGTATATGTCTCTTGCCTTTTCATACTCTTCTATTTCCTCAGGTCATCAATATTGACCGTAAAAAACGTTAGATTTGAGGGGGCTCAGAGGATAAAGCGTTCGCCTCCCAATCTGGTGCTCATATTCAAACCCTAGTGGTGGATTGTTTAGACGAATTCTCCTCGCGGCTCGCTCCTACCACCTTGTTGACATAAATTACTCTCAGTGAAAGACGGGTTATGGAATGGAACACCTTGATGTCTTGATAAACGTGGTAGGTTTTCACGTTTTTCTTCTAAATTTAATGTAAATGCGGGTTAATTTCATCAAAACTGACTTCACGAAAGCCAGTTTTTCCTAATGCTTGACCCAGAAGTTCCCTTGTCTACTTGGTTAGGTTCAAAATTACACAGCCGTGGAGTTAACTTTTAGTAGCCGTAAACTTAGAATCGTGTCAGTCGTTCAACGCCTCTTATAAAGAAACTAACATTCAGATTCAAAACAGGAGCAATTACGTTCTTTAATAATTTATAACGCCTTAAACTAGAACATGAATCTCAGATATAGAAAATCATACTTAAAGTCTGAATTATACTTAAAACTTGAATCGAAAATAATGCAGTGAACGCATTTTGTAAAAGTTTCAGCCATGGTATTTGAAGTAATCAAAATAAGTTCAAATAACCTGTTGATTTTGAATATCGGTAATCACCTATAAAATAATATACGTTAAACTAATGCAAAAAAATTATTCATTTTTAAAAGCGCTCTAAATCTAAACAAAGTATATACTTAAAAAACTAGTTATTTTTTGTTCTTTTGCGTTCTTTACTAAAACTAAACATTATTTCGGTCGACTAGTTTATTCCAACATAATCTCTGAATAAGCATAATTTTTATTTACAAACTCAAACAGCTGTGCAAAATGCTCCGTTAAACTGAAGAATTATTATCACAGTAGCTCGACGTTTTAAATGTGTGGATCGTGAATCCCTCTATTAGTTGATTTAGCAGATTTCGCAGATGTTACTAGAAATAATCCCCAGAATCCATCCCCCTGGTCGTTAAATAAGACAACAATTTATGATCCATGTTAAGGAATCGCTTATTTTAAATACCTCGTTTTTCTAATTATACAATATATATTATATAGTAACAATAAGTTAAGCAAGAAAATTAATTTTAATTTAGCTTTATCGCAATTCAATTCAATAAAATTACTAGTTGTATTAAAATATTATGTTTGGAAAGAGTCAGAAAATATTAAAAGTAGTTTTTTTAAATATATATATATATATATATATATATATATATATATATATATATATATATATATATATATATATATATACAGCAAAATAAATACATAAAAACACGAAAAAAATTAAGAAAAACAATAAGTTTCCTTTATTGCGCATAAGCTGCAAGTAAACAGAACTCATTAGACAAGTTCAAAATGAAGATAAAACAAAGGAAAATTACAGACATATGAAAAAAAGGGGGGAAAAAAAGGATAAACTTTTTTAACCTATATATCTTTTTCCAGATTTTTAAAATAATTTTTATCCTTTTTTTTCCCCAGTTGTTTGTTATTTTTTTTTATTATTATTTTTCTTTCCCCCCCCCCTTCTTTTTTCATATGTCTGTAAATTTTCGTTGTTTTATCTTCATTTTGAACTCATATATATATATATATATATATATATATATATATATATATATATATATATATATATATAACATGCATAAAAGCTTAATAATTATTGAAGTTAAGTCATATCCAGTATATAACTTTAATTTTTTTCCTATTAACTAAATAATTAATGTTTTGTAATATTAAATAATTATTTTTTATAAATAAGTGCAAATTTTAGAAGTTTAACAGGAATTTAAGATCCAAGTCTCAGCAAATCAAACAAAAATGAACATGTTTACAGACATGTGTGACAGAATGTGAGAAAAAGTATAATGTAAATGTGAATCTAGATATCAAATTAAATACATGAACCATATAAAGTTCATTAACTAAAAAATTAATTAATTCTAAAAATCCGAAGAAAATAATATTTGATTCGCTTTGATACTTGATTTTATTTGACAAGTAGTCAAAATCAATTTTCCGAAATGAAAGGGAAAAAAAACATGAAAGGAAACAAACTCCTCAAATTAAAATAATGAAGAAATATATACCTAGTAACAAAGTTTATCTGTAACAAACAAGCTTTTTTAATACTTTTTTTTAGTTATAGTAATATTTTGTTTCACTTCATTTTATTTAATTTACTTTATCATTCTATATTTCATAAGTGACAATAAATAAGTTTCTGGATTATTTATTTTGTAGAGCTTTGGAGTTTTTAAAGACTATATAAAGGAAGGTTCACAATAAAAATATTTGTCGCATCGTTAATGTGACGCAAAATTGAACGATATATATTATTAAACGTGATTAAAAAAACTATTATTCAATTTTAGCAGAAACATAGTTCAATTTAACACTTTGAGATTTTATTTTCTAACCGTCGTTGAACAGCCGACCCAATTTTATGATTTCACGACTAATGTTCAACTCTGTAGCCTTATAGTTTTGAACCCAATCCAGAAGACAAGGGAACTCCTAGACCGAATATTAGGAGAAATTTGTCTTCCTGTAGGACTTTTTGATGGAGCTAACCCGCATTTGCGTTACATGGAGAGGAAGACCACGAGAACCTCCCACGGTTAGGCTGGCTGCAAGGGGACTCTAGCCCATTTTCCGTCTACCACTGAGGATATTTCACGTCAGCACTGTGGTCAGTGCAAGCCCGATGCGGAAATCGTAACGACTGGGATTCAAACCCGGTTCGCCTCATTGGAAGGCGAACACTCTATCTCCTGAGCCATTGAGGCTCTAACACTTTGAGATTGAAGAAAAATTGCCCAATAGTATGCTTCAAGGTAGGAATGTAGTAGCTAAATATTGAAGTGGATTTTCTGATCGTATACTGTCTGCCAATCACGAAATGTACCCTTGATCTAACTAAAAGCACGGAGAAGTCATAGCACCTAATAATTGGTTTTATAAATAAACTTTTTAGTCTCCAGTCAATGTTTCAAAATCAGAATAGTTTAAGTTAATGGTTCATACACGAATGTTATTTTAAATAAATTATTTAGATTAAAAAATTTTCATAATATAAAATAACAATAAAACCTAATTATAAGAAAGTATTGCTCTACAGAATAAGTCTAAGTTTTTACTTCTGGGTTTGTTTAAACCATATATCTAGAATTCGAAAAATGACAATGTGTTTTCAACCTGAGTTTTTCCTGTCATTTCCAATTTTTCTTTTCCTTCCTCAATCAGTTCTTCTTGTCTTCCCGTATCGAATGAACAAATAGAGTTCCGGATAAGAAGAAAGTGAACGCACTGAACACACACAGTTACCAACAGTGTCAGTGTACACATGATTCAGTTCTCTGGAATGGTATTTCCAATATTGAGAAACCTTAACATTCTTTCATTTTATTTTCTGATCTTGAAGAGAAGAATTGGTATTTTTGAAGCTCTTTTTTTTTCTCTCTCTTATCGATTCAACCTCTGTAATGACTTTTTCTTGGTTCATCGATGAAATAAAAATAGAATGTTTTAAGCTTCAGAAACTTCAATGTATAAATCATGTAATATATAAATTTTGGTTTAACTTTTTAGCTTTAGTTTAACTTTCAAAGGGGTCAGTTGAAAGTCAATAGTGATAAAACTAGTAACACAGTATAGTAAAGCAACTATGTGCTACAAAATAAGACAGCTTAAAGCACCACTACGTAGCGTTCCTATCTCAACGTAGCCTACCTATGTCGACTTAGCGTTCTACTTAACATATTGCATGACATACGGGGAAAAAGTGAAGTACCAAGTTGTACATCATTATTCTTTACTTTTAGCTTTTATTCTCACCTAATTAATCTTACCAAATGGTATCCTTTAAAAAAAAAATATTTTCCTTTAAATGTTTGAGTTCTCTATCTATTTTAAGCTCAGGAAATAATTTTTCGTGAGATATTGTTTAAATATTAAGTTTTATTTCTAGTTTCATGAATTCACTTAATGGGTTTTATTTGTTTATCTATTGTGGCAAAAAAATTGGGAAGCTCATTTAGTTTAAATAACTAACTGCCTAATTATGGCTGATTAATATGGCGTTTAAACATAACTGCGTGAATACATTTTATTAATTTCGAAAAACACTTGCCTACACTGAAACTGTCTATACTGCAACTGTCTAATTCTATATTAATGTGATTTCATAAGCGTCTGTGCTTATGAAATCACATTAATATCTAATAAGCACATATTAATGCTATTGTACTGCAATATAATATTCCTTGAGCACTACTACAATTGTGGGAATACGACAAAAAGAAATTATAACTGGTATATTCGAACTTTTAGGATGGTAAAAAGTAATAGTGTGGACATTGAGATTAGTTGAAATACTTAAGACATTCTATTTTAATTACTCTCTGGTGGACAATTTATTTAATTATTTTTTTAATTGAATTCAACGACTTAGATCATTTTATTCCCTATTTTATGATAATTTATTATGTTGCATTACATATTCATATCATTATATTTTAAATCTTGATTTGGTTATCTGTGATTGACAGCATTGGGATTATTTTTTTCATCTGATGAATGTTTTTAATATTGTCGTGCAATTTAGTTTTTAACAGTGGTGAAGTCAGTTTTATTTCTATACGGCTTACATTAAATAAGAACTCCAAACATCAAATCACCTAAGCCTAAATGTTTTTAAACCTCTCAAAAATTCATGCTAGAACTAATTAAATGTTTCATAATATCGCTCATAGGCTGCAATAGTGGCACAAAAAAAACTCGTTTTGGACTAAGAACAAGTGTAAATATGAAAATACGCATTTTTCATCAGCAATACTTGCACAACTCATAATTAAACTTGAAACAAATCTTCGTTTAAGCAACCGAAAGCATTTCTTATGCATTTTGCTTAGCAATGAAAACTTTAAACCCACTTATCTCAAAACTTGATTTTTTGAGTTGTGCCACTATTGCAGCCCATGAGTGATGTTCTTTCCATAACTAAAACTATATATATACCGTAACATATATCCAGTAACTCATTAAAATCTTGAAACTTGAGAATATAAAACAATGATTTTAATCTCGTCAGCAGTCTAATTGCAAATGATTATTAAAGTTTTTAAATACCTTGCAATTTTAAAATTTTGACTTAAAGAATTAATAAAACAAGATATAAATAGACTCGTTTTCAAACTACATTTTTCATTAGAATTAGAATTACAAGTTACAAGAAAAACAAACTAGAGTAAAGCAAGTACCAAAACAATTCACCTCCTTTCATTCAATAAATACCATAGGATGTTCTAACAAAGAACATTCTCCTGTAATCGAAGCTTCTACTAAGTACATTTATACCTGTCGTGACAGCTAAATACCCTGCTGAGAAAATTTGTTGATGTCAATAGGAAAGGAAAAAAAGTTAAATTCCCAAAGCAATGTTCAACTTGAATTCATAAAGTTCTTTTTCTTTTATTCTATTTTTCTGAACCGTCAAGAAATCTTTAAGGCTTTCTATCAGGTGGAGTTCCTTTTCGTGTCTTCGATATTTCGAATATTTGAACTGATGACCCAAATATTTGATTTTATGTGCTTTTTTTTTTTAGAGTGAAGTTCGATATTTTCCTCTTTCTTCCACCAAGAGATTTATCTTGCTTTTATATTTTATTCTGGATCAGGAAAAAAAATGCGTTGAAAAGTAGGAAACCTTCAGGAAAAACCTTGTTTGTATTGCTTTTAGCATAAAAATATATATTTTATTGTTCCCCGGAAAAATATACAGTAAACAATACTATAAGCTTTTATCTGCTGAAATATGTGAAAATAATTTAAAATACTGTTTTTTTTTCATGTGAAAGATAAGTAAAAAAGTGCTATGAAGATAAAAATTGTTATTTTTAACTAATCGTTTTGTTTTTTTTAATTATTTTTAACTTTCGTTAAAAAACGGATGCTATAGCTATTATTTATATTTTAAATATAAGGTTCGTTATTATAAATATTTACTAAGAATTCTAATTAATTGTAATAATAATTTATTTAGTCACTCATTTGAAAGCTTTATAAGAAAAAATACCAACGCAACAACTCGTTTCTGGCCAAAGAGCTAAAAAATATTAAGGGGCAACAATTTCGAGAATAACGGCTTGGTAATGTATTTGATAATAAGTAACAAATCCTTGGTGGCTCAGGGGATAGAGCACTCGCCAGGTTCGAATCCCAGCGATGTCTGGTCGGAACGAATTCCACACGAACACAGCACAGAGCTAACATATAAAAATATCATCAGTGGTAGGCGAATCGTGGGAGAGTCCCCTTCACCAATAAGCTAACAATGGGATGTTTTCATAGTTTTGCTCTCCATGTAGCGCAAATGCGGGTCAGTTCCATCAAAAATTTCTCCATGAAGTCTAATTTCTCCCAATACTTGACACAGAAGTGCATTTGACTTCTGAATTGGGATCAAAATTATAAAGCTACGGAGTTGCTTAGTAGTCAAGAACTCAAAACTGGGTCGGCTATTCAACAGCTGTTAAAAAGCAAATTATCATTTATTATAGTTTTTTTAAAATTTATTCTGCTAAAAAAAATGCTTTAAACTATATTTTAGAAACTAAGATTTTTTTTCAAACCTCATGTAATTCAAAGAGACATAAAAGTTTTGTAATTCTCTTTGAATTATATATAATATATATTTCAAAGCACCAAAATGCTACAGTAAATAGCAAAAAAAAAATAAAATTATACACGTGACAAACAAAATCTGAATAAATATGAATAGAAAAAAGCTACTCAACATTTATTAAATTGAATATATATCTCTAAAAAGTAAAGTGTTATATTTTAGGCATTTTGATATTGGCTGCAAGATCAACGCCTACAAACATTCATTTTTTTTTCCTTAAGGCAGTGAGATTTTTCTACCTACTCTAGGCGGTGAAAATATTTTGCATTCCGTTTGCGACAAAAAGAATAAAAAGATTTCTTGGAATGCTTTTCATCGTATAAATTGTGTCAAAATATATTCGACTTGAAAAAGGACATAAAATAAAATGTTTCAAATATATGCTTATAATAAAATAAAGGTGATAAGAAAATGTGCAATATTTATTTTTAAACATAGACTAATTAATTCTGTGGGTTTTTAAAAATCTTAGAGACCTTTTGTTATCCAATTATAGTTTATTATACATTTTGTAACGTTTACCTTTAATTTATTTATTTTTTGATTAAAACATATCATTTTAACTCATATTGTAATGGTTATAGGATAGTAAGAAATACATAATTTTCTGTATTAAGTCATCAGCCTTTCATGAGTCAGAGCTTTATTTGAAATCATTCCCCATTCGGGTAGCAGACGAGGCTGTTCCAGTTGTTCACTCTCAGTTATTGCAGTAAACTCACTTTAGTGTGCATAAGCATTCAATTTTGGTAAAAATTGGGTATTTGAAACTAATCACGTGGTTGTGCGTGACTTTTTAATGTTACAGCTTTAAGGCTTCAATTTATTTTCAAGCTGAATAAATTTTGGACTAAACTTATCTGGAAACGTACAAGCGACATTACTCGTGCGTGTCAAACCTGATTGGTTGACCCCCACCTGACATCGATTGCAATTAATATCAAGTATGAGATTTGTTTAAAAATATGGATGTTGACGATGATCCATTGGACAGATGTATACAGCTACTTAGAAATGCAGCTGATAATATCTGCCTCTCATACAGCAATTGCAGCTTATTATTGTGCACTTGCCTACATATAGTAATGATAGTTATACTGCAAAAAATTCAGGATCAAATTACGGTAAACACTCATGGTGCTGGTACTTTTTTCCGTATAATAAATTTTTATCGGAACATGATTGTGGAAGAATCCATTGGTTGCGGAAGAAGAAATCTGATACGTCGTAATTTTTACAGTAATAACTTCCATAAAATCAATGAATCACTCTAATCTAATTAAATAAATATTATTGTAAATATCACGGTTGAATTATTGACAATAAAAATAGATTTCACGCAACATGCACCCAATTTGCTGGTACTTGATACCGTCATTTGATCCAATATGTTCTGACTGTTCACGTATGAGCTAATGTAGTATAAGCCAACGGTTAACTCAAATTTCTGATATTCTACTTGAAAGAAATAAAGATATACATTTGACGCAGGTTTAGAAACATATTGCTTAGAAGAAAGTTAAGTCATAAAGAAGGTAAAATACATTTTTGTAAGAGTCTGTTAATTAAACTTAGTAAATTTTGCTATTCTTTGTTTCCTTTAATTTTAAATTTTGACCTAAAAACCATTAGCTTTAATTTCTTAGTAATGTTGGCATAATGTAGGAGATTTTTTACAGTAATTCTTTTGATTTTGGTCATAAGACAAAACCTTCCAGAGTCCATATGCCAAAAACTGATCAAAGGGGTACTTGAATTGAAATTCTAACCTATCTACCAACTTTCTACCAACGAGAATCCAATTATAATTTTTCTTGGACACAATCGCTTAAATGAAGCATACAACAAAAAAAGATCTTTTTGTTATGTTCTCTTGTTACGTAAAAAAATTTTTTTATTTCATCTAATTTTTTTTGTTCAGTTTTCAACATTATTGTATTTGTATCTTAAATTGCATTATTTATATATATATATATATATATATATATATATATATATATATATATATATATATATATATATATATATAATATAATATATATATATATATATATATATATATATATATATATATATATATATATATATATATATATATATATATATATATATATATATATATATATATATATATATATATAATAATAATAATAATAATTATGGAAATTGAAGAAAAAAGTGTAAAATATATAACTGCAAGTTATAGCAGCGCCAAGCTGCTGATGACACTACTGGAAGAATGTTTGAAGAAAAAAATTAAGAGGAAATAAAATAAATTATAACCTAATAAGAGAACTAAATGGATCAATACAGCAAGAGAAAACTAAAAGCCATTTACACGAAATGACATATTAAATGTCATGCTAAATATCACCTTGTGCAAGAACTACTAGAAATAGCAACCCAACTATCAAAAATTAAAATAGTAAAAATAAATTAAAGTGGATACTCTTATATATATGGAAGATCTGTCAGGGGAGGGGGCATTACCATGCAGAAAGTGAGGGAAGAGAGTGAACAGTGCAGAGAGTGATCAGTGTACCATGCAGAAAGTGAGGGAACAGTTTCAGCTGTTGGCGGTAAATTACCACAAACCTTTTTACCCCCGACTGTAAAGTAATAAAGAGAAACCAAAAGCAAAAGAAACCAACAGCAAGTCAGACGAAGACTGTATACCGCGATCTTGAAAATCAAAGAGGAAGGCCAGAAAAAATCACCATCATAAATAAATAAATATATTATATATATAAAAGTACGCCCCAACATAAAATATAGTTAAAACTATATCAAAAAAGTAATTGCTCAAATGAATGAGTACACCAGTAAATGCAATTTATTAAATATATTTAAGGAGGAAATTGTGTGTCAAAAAAAACTTAATTTGCTTACTAAAAGTATTACCACCCAGCAAAGTAGAATAATTTTCTCTAATTCATTGCGCTAAGTAATAGCAGTCTCAGAAATTTAGAAATGTTTTAACCTTGATAAGATGTATAGCATTTTTTTTGTTTAAATATTTAATTTGGAAGCTTTTTGTAATGAGATTTTTAGACTATAACAGATTTTTTTATTTCTATAAATTGGTTAACATAAAAGAAGGTAAATCATACAACAGTTATTTTTTATAGGGTGCCAAACATTTTAATAAATTTTTCTTTGACTTTTTCTAGTTATATAAATATTTTGTTTATCATTGACGCCTTTTAATATTCGTTTAAAAGTTTTACGTTGTACATTAAAGCTTCCGAATTTCTTTTTTATTTATATGAAATTTCTTTCTTAACTTTACATTATCAGACTTTACCTACGGTCTTTATAACGCTAGAACTACTTTTGAATTCTTTAGTTTTTTTAATGTATACATAAAGATTATAAATCAATATTCATTTAAAAATTTCAATTAACTACTTTTTTACTTCAAGCCTCAAGTGTACTGGTGAATGTTACATGTTTCAATTTATTGCCTGTATGGAAATATATTTTATTAGTTAAAGAAAGTAATGCATACGTTGTTCTGTGTATAGGTATATCCTTCTTCTTCTATTTATTATAATTATTATAGTAGAGGTTCGGAACATTCTTTTTTATATTTAACTTTTGAAACATTTTTATTGTCTCCAAAATAACTGCACGGATATAAAATTTTGCCAAAATTACTGTACTGTAACTTAATGATATTTATGTTAAAATCCAATATTTTTGGCAATATAAGCCAAAATATATAATATTTAATTTTTGCGATTTTTCCCTTTATATCGCACTATTTTACGGGTTTTAAAAATTAGTTCCTATTACCAGATATTTAGTAAGAAATAAAAAAAACATTTAGTTAACCGAATAAATGATTTTTATGCCATGATCTTAAGTATCATGATAAAATTCACATATTTCACACTTTTTATTGCATATTATTAACTATATTTCATTGTTAGCTTTATCAAAAATACTACCAAGATGCTTCGGGAAAATTGTCGATTTGCTTAATGTTCTCATCGTGCTAGAAACACTGAAAATTCAACCATATCCTGGAATTTTTGATTGTACCTTTTTTTTCCTTAGCGTGTAATAGATACCACGTTTCCAGCAGATAGAGATAAATATAACTTATTAAAGTTTTTTACTTATATGCTTATATTCTTTTAATATAAGCTTAAGATTGAAATCATACAGCTGTCTCAAATTGCTTCCCTACTCAGGTTTGTCATCTTCATTTTTAACAATATTTAGCATGTGTTTAGATAACTCATGCAGGTAAAAATAAATTACATCTTTTGATCCAGTGTTACGGCTATTAATCTTACAAATACATATATTTGCAAGATTAATAGCCGTGCAAATGATTTAAACTTGAAAAAAATTGTTATAAGTAATCCTCAAATATAGAACGAATGACGATAAACTTATTTTTACGCGTAAAATTCGAATTCTATGAAATAGTTGAAACGAGAAAGCAGTATTGATGTCTCCAAAATCTGCTTCTCTGTTTCGATTTTCAAGGAATTTTTTCTAGTGGTGGTAAAATTTACGGTTTAGTAAATTTGATTTAAAGTGGCTTTGCCAGCTTACGAGACATAAATAATTCAAATCCATTCATAAAAAGCCCCTTTTTTGAAGTTTGTGTTGAATAAAGTTTGAGTTGTGAGATTCAATAAAAATATAAAGAAGGTAATTTTAATTCTCTATTAATTTTTGAAGAGTGGAATTCAAGATAGAAAGTAAATTTCGAAGCACATATTAAGTGTATAAATTTTCTGCCACTGGAAATAGTTAATTAATAATTTATTGGGCAAAAAGAAATCGTTTTTATGACTGACCACTTGAACGTTATTGTGATGCCACAATCGACACAGCTTTTAAAATTTCTTTAATTTCAATAACTCATGATTTTAATAATTCTTAACAGAATAATTAAATTAAATCAACTATTTATTTTTATTAAAATTTATAAAAAGCGAATATAAAATATTTCATTCTTTTCTTATCGGTCAATTTAACGACTAACTTCTTATTTCGATATTAATTTAAGACTCATTACTTCACTGTCGTGACTAATCGAAAACAAAAATTTATTTAGAACTTTTTATTATTTATGTCTTATCACAAATATGTTTCAGTTACTTGGTTATACTAATTCTAACAGTCTTTTTGGTGATTCACGATAGCCAAATTATTTTCAAATCTAACATTGTTTATGGGGGGTTGGCTTTATTTTTGGCTCTCTTCCCATGCTCCTAACTGTCGGTTGGAAACAATTCATTCCCTTTCAATTTGTAATTTTTGGCGACTGTGGGTGACATTTTTGGCCTCCCAGTCCCAACCGTATAATATCAAATTTTAACAGAAATTCTTGATGTGAAGAGATAATTTTTCCCGATCCCTGTTGGGGTTTTTCTTTATTTTTATATTTTGTATTATGGCCATTTGCAATACTTAATTAATGAATTTTTCTTAAACAATTTTATTAATATCTCTGTGGTAATTATTATTGTATAACATCCAAATTAAGATGTATCTGTAAGGGCCAAAAGTCAATGTCGACTTAAACTACCACTAACAATTTGGAATGGTGATCACCGCCTTCATAATTATCAGTTTGCAAATAAAGGGTGCGAAATGGTTTTGGAATGTCCATATAAAATAGAAAAATCTAATTAGTAATGTTGCGGAATCAGAAATGGACCAAAATGGGTATTATTAAATGTCATTTCCCGGTTTGGGGTGTGAAACTAAAATCCGATGCATGCAATACACGTCTATAGATGTGCATGGGCTAAACCTGGTTGTGACTGTTAAACTGTTGGCTATTTACACTTTCTGTAAGCTTTTGTCTTTAGTTCCTTACCACTTATAAAGTGTGTTGCAGAGAGAGGCGACGTTAGAATCCCTTTACTTTTATTTGCTTTAAAAAAATATAAATTGCCTTTTACCTAGTTTCTTTTCGATGTTTTTAACGGTAAAGGTTGTGGGGGCGGAGTTATCGACTATGCCAACCTTCATCTATCAAAAGGTACCTCATGATGGAATCAAGTTAGCATGTCTTATATACCAGTGAATTGATGTTTAATAATCGTAGTGGTAGTTACGTCACAATTCTCCCCCACCAGAATTTTATCAGGGATGGAATTCGATGAACTGATACCACTAGTTGTTGTACTTGTGAAAGACCGGGAGAGCTGGTATTAAGGTCACCATGCTTTTGAGTGCTGAAATGTGAGAGGTGTATTAACTTCACATTCGTACTCACTCCTGTGTTGCCTTTAGCAGTCGAGTGCATACGTTGTGTGTGAGTGAGTGAAACTGAGCAGCACCAGCGTGAGGAGGTGGATAATGTCGCAGTCACAAGTAGCAAGTCAACTGTTCAATGTGGACTATCCATCGAAGTAAGCGTTACCAGATTGAAGTGGGCGTTACTGCGAGTTCAAATCACGTCCGGAGGTCACCAATGTGGGGGCGGAGTTATCGACTATGCCAATTTTCATCTATCAAAAGAAACCTCATGATTGAATCAAGTTAGCATGTCTTATATACCAGTGAATTGATGTTTGATAATCGTAGTGGTAGTTACGCCTTAAGATTCACTAGGCAAACCTGTGGTCTTAACTGACTTAAGAAAAAATTGCGTTTTGGCTAATTTCTTTTCACATAATTACCTTTTCAAAAAACTTCATTACAAAAGGGGAAAGAAAGAAGTAAATTCGTTTTTTATTCCTTCAGTTTCGATTGTTTATGTGTTTTGAAATATAATAATGAAAGATTATTTAATTTTATTAAATTATTAAATATTTAGAAGAGAGGACAAAGGTCATTGCAACAAATGTAATTAAAATAACTTCTCGGAAAAGTTATTGACGCCATGCGGCTAATAATTCCCGAAGTTGCTGAAATTATTTTTCCTTTGATAACATTGACTTAAACGTAATTTTCATGTGGAGACATTATCAATATATTCCCCCAAGCTTCTAGATAATTAGAATAACACAACATCATTAAACGTTCCGTCATAAGTTTCGCTGGAGAAAGTGCATTTTTCTCATTTCAATTAGAAAAATCCGTACAGCAAAGAGTGTACTTTTCAATAGGAAGATATACAACGACAAACGGAAAATGCAACAAAATTACAGAAGCATTCTAACTTAATCGGCAGCATAGAATATCGATAAAACATTAGCATCGGTAAAAGCTTTTTTTTTCTTTTTACTTTTTCATCTTCTTACGGCTTTGTAATAATAGTTCTCTCCTGTTTCCTTTATTACTTTCTTTTAAAGCATCGATCGAACTGTAACTTTCAACCGCCAGTTAATGTTCTTTTAGGGACATATTTTAAGAGCTGAAATGAAATGCAAAGGCTTGATGGTGCGGGAGTAAAACTTATCCAAAAAATATTTTCCCGTCCTTAATTTCCTTTTAACTTTTCAGACTTTTCAGGACATGATTAATGAAGCTGGATATCATTTTTGATAAAACATATTTCTTTTCTTTTTTTGAAAATAAAGTTATATATTGGTTGTTAAAAGTTTTGCAGTCCAATCTTGACTGTGGTCGCAAATTAACAACACTTTTTAAATAATGATGTGGTCTCTTTTACATAGTTTTAATAGCAACTTTAAGCATCGAGTGAAAAAAAACTATTATGTGTAATTTCTTAGAAACAATTTTAATATTCATAAACTGTTTTACATATTTTAAAAAAGGCTACATATACAACAAGACCTACTGAATGCTAATACTCAAATGCAAAGGCTTGATGGCTTAAGATCAAATCTTATTCAAAAAATCTTTAATCAAATTAAGTTGAAGTTATAGTTGTAATGTAAAAAAATAAATTATATGCAATTAAAAATTCTTTTATTATATTCTTTCATTATTTTAAATACTTTAAATTTTCATTATATTGATCAATGAAAAATGGATATTTTTCATAAACAAAAGCTGAGAAGTAGGATGTGGAAATGAAACTTATCTTAAAATATTTCCCTTACCTTTTTTTTCGTAAACTATTCACGACCTGATAAATGAATCTCGATATCAGTTTTGATCAAACATATTAAAAAAAGTACAGATTAATTGTTAAAAATTTTATTGTCCTCAATTACCAATAATCATGACTTAAAATAATGATGTGGTCTAACTGTAATGCATTATTATTGCATTTCCTCATTAAAGCGATAACTGTGTGATGAAAACAAGCATTGGTAGTTTTGCAAAAGCAATTGTTTCTTACCTTAAATCCTTGTTGTGATTTTTATTTAGGAAGTAGAGACAATACAACAATTAACACACGGAGAAAAAAATTCATAAAATTATTGTATTGTGTAGTAATGGAAAACAACAACAACACAATTTTGGTTATTAAAACTGAAATATATGGTATTTAAACTAATCATTGTTAATTTTTCGGTTCATACGGTAAAGGTTTACCAGAAATTCCAGTTTTTGAAATTATAGTTCTAATTGACACATATTTATAGGCATCAAACACAGCATCAAAAAAAGTAATGGTGTTTATGCAGTGCTGCAAAGTATCCTAATCAAATAACTTAATTTTATGACATATTATAAAGTCATGTTTTGTTGTTAACGTAACTAAAAATAATAACCAAAAAGATTCGTTAAGGATTACCGATATTTTTGGTGTTCCCATCTGCTATCTTCTGAAACAAATTACCTAGCTTTTTTCACGTTCTTATATATACAGAAAGAAGGTAAATGTTACCATATTCAGTTAGTTTTGACCATGCTTTCTCAATGCAAAATATAAAAATGTAAATTATTCAAAAGATGCCTCTTATAATTTTTAGAAAATTAGGTAATGCATTATACAATGCTTGAAATGATACTAATTTAAACATTTACAATGTATAACTTATTTTATTAGTTTACACCGGAAAAAAATCTTTTCAAAGTATGCTAAACACAAAAAATGTCGTACACTGAGCAGTAAAAAAATAGAAAGACCATTTTAATACGAAACGAGAATGATTTTAATTGTCTTGAGGAAACTGAAAATTATTTCTCAAATTTATCATAATTTTGTAAGACAAAGTTCGAAGCATTTCAGATTATTTACTATGCTAAGATTTTTTTTTAGAGTTTGAACTAAATTTTAAATACTTTTGGAAGAACTATTATTCAAACAGTACACAAATATTATTTATCAGTTTTATAACATTTATTTCAGAGCTGGAAATGAACTTTATAAATTATAAATATCTAAGGAAAATTAAATTCATTTGCAAGAATTTTGCATGAAATTTAATTACGGAGTGGGTAATAACAAAGGCAGATTGGTCTACTTGCTGCTCTTACAATGTATAAATGTGATAAAGAAAACATAACAGATTCCGCATAGTTTAATAAAATCCATAGTTTTAACAGTTAAAACTATGTTTTGTCACGAATTTGAAATTCGCTAACTATTGCACTAGTTATATAAATAATCCCGGGAAACTGAAGCGGTAAGATATTACTTGATAAAAAAAACACTGGCTTCAAAAATATGCAGATGTAACTTAAAGTCGGCTTGTTTCAAGAGCTCAAAAATGGGAGCCCTATCTCAAAAACGTGAATCATGCCAAGCGGGAATCATGTCTTTCATCATGTCAAATTATTTAGAATTTAAATTTACAATGTATGTGGATTTTATTTTTTACTTTACTCCTTTCAAACACTGACGTCAAACTCGCCTGGATGAAATGCAGAAAATTTATTATAGCTCAATAAATCGGAAACTGGGAAATAATTAAAGGATAACTGAGAAATAATTAAAAGTTTGATGAATACTTTTCGCAAAATAGTTTCAAAATATATTTGTGCGCATATATATTTATTTTTGAAAAAAGGGACTATTGCAAAACCATAAAAACAAGAAGATTGATCTTCAATCTTGCAAAAAATAGCAAACAAAAGAAGATACAGTAGCCTTAAAACTATCGAAAATCTGTACACACCCCAGTACATTCCATGTTTCCAGATTTTTTTTAAACTTTTTTTCTCAAATATATGGAAAGAAAAGAAGTGTAAAATATATCTAAAATCTCGACTGTCATTTTCCCGCGGCAGTATTTTTCTGAATTATGGGCTGCGAAGTTATCAGTTTTCCATTTGGACAGTTTCAAATGATGTGTCAAAAGCTTCGCAAAACGATAAAGACAAGAACTGTCGGAGAGAGGCGTTTACGTTTTATCGCGTTGTCCCAAAAGGGTGCCCACACCCCTTGTGTCTCAAACACATGTGGATTAGGGTCCATTGGACGAAAGATATGGCCGTTGCACTCTATTTCAGGTTTTATTTCTTGGGATTTCCAACTGACAGCGAGTCTTTTCTACTCTAGGATTAATGATCGGAGGCTAGGAATGAAACCATTTTTATGGAAATGGAACAAACATGACAGGTATAGTTACGCAACAATTTTAGACCAAATTTAAAACAGGAAAAGGAAAAGTATATTTAAACATTATCTTATCTCAAAAAAGAATAATTCATTACTATGGCGCAACAATATGGAGAAAAGAAATGTATGGGAATGGTAGATTGGATAGATATGGAGGGAAGATAACAGAATCTACTCGAGATAGGAGCAGCTCTAACGACAATTTTTATTGTTTTTAAAGACGTGTAAATGTGGATGAAGAAAGAATGTTTTATTATTTTTTTAAGACTTATACTGCTCCTCTAACACTTATCAAAGTAGTCACAAAAACAGTTCTTATCACGAGTTAAAAATCTTTTTCCAAGGAAAAAATACGATAACGATATAGAGTATAAGGCCTGGAAAGCCTCATACTCCAAACGTTCTATATGTGTTATAAAACAAGTAAAACTATGTAACACAATAACAATTAATGTAATACAATTTAAAATTATGTAACATTATGAAACAATGTGACACAAATAAACCTATGCATGTTATATTACTACAAACGTAAGTATAATAAGACTAATTTATGACTATTGTATGGATAATCACTGAGTAACTAATATGAGGGCAATAATTTTTAAATAATTGCGGCATAGTCACATAGATATGTTTATTTCTGAGGTTTTCTGCTGCAGAAGTTCAAAGTTTAAATTCCTTTGAACATCAGATGCCATTAGGTAGTGTAATTATTCAACAATCTTGTGTTCACAAATACAAAATTGAAAGGAAATTATTTGAATTTTTTATTTTTTTCCAACTTTATGAAGACAAATTAGTTATATATATTCAAAGATATATTTCTATAACGTTTTATTTTGCACATTTCGTCTTTTTCATGTGATGTACATTTTATAATTAGCAAGTAATGTATTCGTAAGAATGTTGACTTCGCTTGTAATTTTGAATCAGGTGGGCATTTCAGAAAATAAAATAATTATTTGTATGCATTAAATTTCAGGAAATAAGCTATTTTAGCATAATATACGAACCCTTTAACCATGATGTTGTTGCAAATTTAATAAGATATATATTGATCCAAACTTCCATTTAAGTTTAACCATAGCACTAAGTTATCAAATTTAAGAAGTGCAGTAACATGGCTTAATTTGTCACTATATTAAAGTTGCAGCAAATTTGAACATTATTATGGTTCAACACAGTACAAAATCTCTATCAGTAAAGCAATAACTACAATAAAATTAAAAACAAATGCATACTAGACGGTCTTAACTACACTCTATAACAGAAAAAATCGACACCAAGAAGGAGTTGTCCGATTGAAACAAAAATTGGTGGATAGAAAGACAATGTACAGAATAGTAAATGATTAAACTTTCAGAACAATTGAATAATTTATTGCAGACTTACAGTAGCAAGTTCAATAAGGTGTTGACCCGCTTCTAACCTGGATACAAGCTGCCACATGGCGTGGCATAGACCGATAAAACTCCCGGATGGTCTCTTGCAGTATTTCCTGCCAAATTGATCCAATTGTCGAACGAGGTCATCAACATTCCGTACCAGATGCAATCGCCTTCCCATCATATCCCAGACATGCTCGATGGGAAAGAGATCTGGTGATCTGGCGGGCCAAGGAAGAGTTTGACAAGTTTGCAGACAGTTCATAGCAACACGTGTGGTATGTGGTCTGGCATTGTCCTGCTGAAAAACCAGCCTAGGGCGCTGCAAAAGGAACGGTAGCAAAACAGGTCTTAGGATGTCGTCGACGTACCGCACCGCTGTGCAGTAAGTGCACCTCTAATAACGACCAAAGGGGTCCGGCTGTCAAAGGAAATGGCCCCTCAGATCATAACGCCTTGTTGAGGGCCGGTGTGGCGTGCAATAGTGAAGGCAGGATCCCCCCTCTGCCTTGTGCGTCTCCAAACACCCCTTCGATGATCGTCAGGACACAGTTGGAAGAGGGATTCGTCGCTAAAGATTATACGTCCCCAGTAGGCATCATTCCAGCCATATCTGTTTAAAACATTCATGCATACGAAATTTCAAAGCAATCGGATGATTGCTTCTTGGTGCGTCGATTTTTTTGTTATAGAGTGTATATTTAGAATCACTTTATATTAAATATCTAATAATCAGTTTGTTAATTTTTAAATTGCTAGTTCCTAGAATGAATTTTAAGTAGATTAAATTTTACACAAGAACATTTAATTGATTAATTCTTAATTAAATACCATGCTAAGTGTTAAGCATAGTTTTTTTTCCGTATATTTACATAGCATATTGATCTGGAATGTACATCTTAATTGTTTCTAAGTAATAATGATAAATAAGAATGAAGATCTTTTCATACAGCATCGAGTTTAGCTATTCGGGGAATATATTCTGTTCAATTTGGTCCAGTACTCCGTGAATCTTCCCGCAATTATTATTTCGACATTTTATTCCGGAGAAAGGAATTCGGCACTTAACGATGAAGCAAAGTCATCAGGGACCAATTTTCTTACCTCCTCTCAGATGCTTTGTCGAAATTTCTAGAGTGTTGCCAAGTGTAAGAGAATAAGCTGAAACATTCCGTTAAATTACAGCGCAGATGTTGGTTTTCCTTCATAATACCAAGCCGGTACATTTTATTAAAAGTCATTATGTTACAATGAATGTAAAACATTTGCTGGTATCATGTTTGTCTGTTCAATATGATCCCACATTGAATAGACAGTGATTTCATCGTCTTAATATAAATAAATGATTTTAATGTATTCTTTTTTATAATTTTATTTACAATATCTTAAGTCTTACTTTACAACTGATTGACTTGGTAAGAATAAAATGAAAAGAATTTACTTGATTTACTACATGAATATATTTCCTCCGATATAATGTTTTGTGCATTCGATTGACAATAGTATTGCCGCATTGAAACAAACTTGAATCGAATTTTATTCCATTACACTTGAGTGATATCATCCGCTTTATATTTAAAGACACAGATTCCGTATAGTCGCATTAAGATGATTTAGGAATTTAGCACGTTCTTAAATATATCATATTTTAAATATTGTTTTATAATTACTTGGATTGTTCAGCAGTAAATTTTAATTTTAGGAGGATATTTTATTCATTGTATGCATGTATTTTTGCATTGTAATGAAAGCATGTGTATGTGCATGTGCATTATAATGAAAGTCGTCATGTAGTATTGAGAAGAAAAACATGTGTTGGAATTCATTTAGATATTACTGCGCTTGAAAGACATAATAAATATTGTATACCTTTCTAAATAACAAACTGTTAATTAATTTAAACTTTAAAATTAGTTTGCTAGTGAAGTATGAAGTTTTAATTTTAATATGGCATTTTTTGTTAATTCTATTTTTGTTTTTTAAACTGCATTTTTTCTTCATATTACGTAATGTGCACAAAGAAAAAAAATTCTGGAAAAATTATCTGGCTGTATGATGATGACACTTTGAGTGAAAGAGAAAAACAACATAATTTTGGTTACAAAAACCAAAATATACGTTACTTAAACCATTTATAAGTTCATATGTTAATGGTTTACCGGAAATTCTGGGTCTCAAAATTATAGTTCTTATTACCACACATTAAGTAAAAAGTACAAAGCCAAATAAATGATTAAATATTTATCCGAATAAATGATTTTATGCCGTGCTACAAGGTATCCTGATAAAATTACCGAATTTTGCCATTTTGCCAAATGTTATCTCATATTATAAAACAGTATTTTATTATTAATTTTGCCAAAAATCATAAATAAAGAAATTCGATAAAAATTACCGAGCTTTTCGGTGTTTCCATAGAGGCATCTAAAAGCTCTTCTGGTTTTCTTATATAGACAGAAAAGAGGTAAATTTTTACAAATTCTGGTAATTTTGACCATACTTTTCTTTTCTCAGTATGTGAATCATGTATAATTCTGAAAGCCAATATCCCAGATCATATTATTTATTTTATAAAACTATTTTCTTAAACTTATAGAAATAATTAAAATAATTTTTACATATTTTGCTACGAATATTTAACTTATGTGCTCATATAAACAAGAATAACACTTTTTAAAAGGTTAGACATGAAAAAAGTTTGCTTTCAACTAAAACAAGTAATGTGAATAAAAACGGTCCTGATTCTCCCCAAAACAATCAGTATCAGTGACACCATAAAAATTTTATGGTAGCAAATACAAATGTATAAAGACTTTCATCGCGGCAATGAGGCAACTTAGACCCACCCTCTATGCTTTGACTTCCCCCGCAGCACTAAAATTGAAACAAAAAGCCAATTCTCTTAAAATTGTTATTTTGCTTTAACAAATAATAATCAATTGCAATCAATAACCATATTCACTAATGTAACAATAGAGCACAGCGAGTATTCCTGGGTGACGAGTTATCTCGTCCGTCCCGATGAAAGAGTCAAGTTTTTGGAGAATATGTAAAAACTGAAAATGTATGTTTCACCTTGCAGATATGTTTGAAATATCCCTTGTATTGTTAGGTACATGTTCATCGAAATCTCTTAATACAGTCCTCAGCTATAGAAACAAATACAGTTCAACAAATACAGAATAAATTTAGAAATAAATACAGTTCAACTTTAGAAACAAATATAGTTACTCCAAAATGCGTAGCATCATTTTATAGAATGCCGTTCGTATATTAAAATTCGGAAAATGAAATAATTTTAAATAATTTCGGTGCCGATTTTAAAATTATCTTTACCAGTTTCCTGTAATAGTGAGCATGTGCCCATGTTATACCAAACTAATTTCTTAAATATTTACTCTCAGTGATTAAAAAAAGCATTAATTCTCTCAATTAAGAAGCGGGGTTGTGATGTTCAAAATTTTGAAATTCATTTCAACACTCTTTATTGTATTGTTAAAATTATTGGTCTCATCTTACCAGAAGACTAAAGTTTTGACTGTGATTAGTGGAACTAAGTGAAACTCAAGTAGGAGGTTAAGGAATAATTAAACAGAACTGTTTCTCTAAAAAAAAATTATGTCTAAATGATTTGATTTTGTTATGCAAATTTGTGGAGTGAGTTCTTCAACTGCGTATCGTAATTTATTAAACCATATTTCTAAATAAACTAGTGAATCGGAAAATATTATAACTATATAAAGTATAAAATGTAACAGAACTGTTTCTCTAAAAAAAAAATTATGTCTAAATGATTTGGTTTTGTTATGCAAATTTGTGGAGTGAGTTCCCCAACTGCGCATCGTAATTTATTAAACCATATTTCTAAATAAACTAGTGAATCGGAAAATATTATAACTATATAAAGTATAAAATGTAACAGAACTGTTTCTCTAAAAAAAAATTATGTCTAAATGATTTGGTTTTGTTATGCAAATTTGTGGAGTGAGTTCCCCAACTGCGCATCGTAATTTATTAAACCATATTTCTAAATAAACTAGTGAATCGGAAAATATTATAACTATATAAAGTATAAAATGTATTTCTGAATCTTCCATTGAAATCTTTTCAATTTTAGTCACGTCCATAAAGAAAAACTCGAGATTCGACTTCCAGTTGTAAATAATGGAAAACTAAGCACAATTTTGTTTGTTACAATTTTGCAAAAGACTTACGTAGAGAATATTGATGTCATAAAATTATATTACATTGAAATTTGTACTTCAAATTTGTCCTTTGTAACCTCTATAACTTCAGTCACTTCCGCAAATAGATTTTAACTAAAAACTAATATGTAGGGCATCATTTAAATTGATATTATTTGTAGAAAATATTTATAATCAACAAACTATTTCTAACAACTATAACTAATCAACAAACTATTTTAAACTATTTCTAACTATTTTTTTCTTGTTTTTTTTTCTGCCGGCCAGGGGACAGAGTTAATGGTTGCAGGTTCGAATCCCGCTCATTGCATGGGTGTTTCTCTCGTGTTTTGTGATGTGTGAATGTAGCCTACCCTATGAACTGGTTTCTGTGGCAGTGTGGAGTGAGTAATGCTGCTCGCCCCTGATTAACGGGTGACGAAGAGCGAGTTCTTACATGGCGAAGAACAAGTGTTCAAGTGCCTGCCGTTAAAAAATAAATAAATGAATAATTATAAAAAATCTTTTCTTTTTTCCTTTAAATAATGTAGGTATAAACTGCATAGCACAAATTTGTGAAATGGAGTGCTGCTTCTCAAAATCTTAACGATTTTAATATTGAAAAAAAATAACCACATAAGCACAGTTTTCAATTATTTTTCCAGTTTAATAAAATATTTTTAGCTCAAATCAAAAGTTTATGGTACCTTTTTTTTTCAAAATGGCTTTTGAAGAAAATATTTATGCCCAAAATTATAGGATTCAAGAAATGTAGTTATAAGACTGGCAATTGTAATATTTCAAATTCATGTCATATATCCTTCGAATAACTTGCCATGCGACTGTTTTTTGTCAGAAAAACATAAACCTAAAATCAAAAGTAAATAGCATACTTTTCATATTTTTACAGCATGATATTAATAGAAAATATTTTGACTTTGAGCAAGAATTAGCAAATTAGTAAACTGTATTTTTGAACTGTCTCATAAGTTGTTTTAATAATTTTAGTTACATCTTTATGCAAAACCTCAAGATAAAAAACGCTATTTCGAAAGAAAAAAAGCTCCATATTAAAGTATATAGTGTAATTTAATTAAGCGATCGTTACCGAAAATATTTTTAGTAATTTTTATGAGAAAATAAATAAATTTGAAAAAATTTTCAGTACTTTAATTTACTGAAAATTTTTGGCAAGAATAAATTAAATCCTTTTTTTCTTCCAAAAATTTATTACTGAACTTTATTTTAACTTTTAAAAAAAATTAGAACATTACTTTTTCTTAAAAAAATTTTCAATTGTCTCCCCGCCCTTTCATGGTTGGTTAAAAAAATAAAAATAAATGAAATAATGCGTATTTTCAAAATATTGATGTATATACCTGATCCTTTAAACACAGAAAAAAATTTCTAAATTTCTTAATCAATTCATATTTTTTTAGCAAAATATTCAATATTTTGCTTAAATATGAATATAAAACTCACATTACTAAATTTTTCTTGGGGCAAACTAAAACAGATAAATAACCTGAAGATATTTTTATCACATTAGTTATTTTGAAATTCAGATACAATGTTTTCTCCATTTGCTATCATTCTTTTTTTTTTAAATTTTAATAATGCTGACTATATTAAAACAAATTCGGAGCAAGATTAATTCCTCTATCACTTTAAGGGACCCTGATACAGCTTTCTATTATGCTAATCAAGTTTAGAATGTTCTATCTACTTTGATATTCAGGAATAATATTCCATTTGAACTTTGTTACAGCTTGCACAATTAATTGAGACCCCAAACAATGGCTTTCAAGATCTTAACGTAATAGAGGAAACTGCTTAGGAATGAGCCCGAACAAATCTCTGTTCTCTCATTCCTGAACAGTATCCTCGATTAAGATTGGAATATTGAATTCTCAATTTCCAGTTCGTAATTGCCTTTAGTTATGAAAATTAGGTTCGGAAAATTTGTAAGATGTAATTTGAATGCTCTAAAATTGTGCGTGAGCTTGAAATGCTTCTCTTAATGCTTTATACATATTTTTCGGGCTGTACTGTTAAGAGCTTCGTATGAAATCAAAATAATTTAAGTCAAATTTGAAGAATGCCAATAAATTAAGTGATAGTTATTAAATGTTACATAATGAAGGTTACGTATTAGTGGTAGCTGAGTTTTTTTATATAAACATATTTTCAATATTATTCAATATTATATTTTCAATATTATTCAATATTATATTTTCAGTATTATTCAATATTATATTTTCAATATTATTCAATATTATATTTTCAATATTATTCAATATTATATTTTCAGTATTATTCAATATTATATTTTCATTATTATTCAATATTATATTTTCAACATATTTTCAATTCCTTAATATTTAAACTTAGTTATTAAATAACTCAGTTATAAAATAACTCATTTACAAAATAAATAATGTTTACGAAGTTAAATTTAAGCAATTCACCTATTTAATTAGTTATTATATTTTAAATAAATTAATTACTATTTAAGTACATGGAAAGATGCTAAACAGAAGAATAGTGCCACAAAATTATCTTTCTAACAACATGAAGTACATGAGACTACAGAGTATCGCTGCTCAAATACATAATGCGTGTATAAATGTGCATCATTGGAAAATTAATTATTTATTTGTTTTTGTCATTTGAAAGACGATAACTTAATTGTTCAATCAGACCTAGAAATATCATTTGCTCTAAAGGCGAGTAATTAGCTGGATTAAAATTGCATTGCTTTTGTGAGGAAAATAAATTTCAGGAAATGATCTCCAATGAATACATTTTCTTCTACCGTTGAAAATAGTAGAGCTATTCAAAGAGTGGAAACTCGTGGCTTCTGTGCAACCCTCAGTATCAATAAGGTATAGTTCAACATCTTTCTGCCAGTGACGCTCAGATGGGGGATTGTTGAAAGGAGGCAGTATTGAATCACATAGGACTATCTCTAGATGGCTAAATAAATAGAAAATTTTAATCTGTTTTCTTGATTACTGGCATTTATTTCATAAGGAAACAATTTTTTATTAGGTAAATTCATGGTTTAAACAAAATACTCATTTATTTACTTGAAAGTGAATTTAAGAAATGAACTGAAATTTTCCTGAATATAAATCATTCCAGTATTATTTTTTGATTTAATCACGATTACCCCCCATTCAAGTAGACAATTTATTAAATATTTCAGGAACACAAATGTAGAAGTTTGCCCCGGGTTTTCTGCCACTGAATATTGTAATATTTTAGGTTCTTGGGCACACTCCTTTTTATCACTACTTACGTTATATTTTCAGCACTACTTACGTTATGTACGCTGTTGAGCTTTTTAATCCGTTTTACACAATCAGCGCTGTAATCCGTCTACCTTCTTTCATTTCTGCGAATGCTAACAAACGCGTGCGTATTTGTGCACAGCCTTCATAATCTTCGCTAGATTTTGGTGGACAGTCTCCTAGAAGTTACGCTCCCCAAAATGATGCAGCTAGTATTTTTATGATCCATATTTGTTTCTTCAATGGATCAGTGGTGGCGCAGTGCTTAAGGCATTGTCATGGCGAAGACCTGGGTCTCGAATCCCATCCAGCTTCAGATCGACGGGTACCAAACGTCTGGGAAGAAAATTCGACTAGTACTTGATACTGAAAACACTGCTGCAGTCATGACGTTGGTCACGAGATTTTGAGGCCTTAGCCTTCATAACCTCTCCAAGACAACAGAAGGCTGTGACGGGAATACTTTACTTTCTCTCTCTTTCTTTTTTTCTGTCTGAATAGCATCAATAACGTAACGAAGATTTTTGAGGGTTGAGAACTTATTCTCCATTAAATAGTAAGTTTTCTAAGACATCAGCACCTAATATCTGTGCTTGAATTCTTACACTATAATATGCATGTTAAAAAATCAAATTTCGGTAATAAAAATAAAATGCTTCAAATTTAGATTTTAACTCAAAATAATTTATGGTACTTTGAAGTAATAATTGAGAAGCGATACACATAGTTGTCATATTAATGCGAAATCTGGAAACTCCAAGTCAACAGAATTCTAAGACCACGATTGATTACAGAGATTGAAATGCAATAACATGCTTAGAATAGCTCAAACGATGGTATATGACTAAAGCACATTTGAGATCCTGAGTATAATATATAGAAATATAGAAAGACTTCATATTCCTTGTGTTCATCACTACTATCAATTTGAGGTCATGTAATTTGTTTTATGTTATCATATTTGGATTTAAGTTAAGTTTATCACGTAATGTATTTTATGTATTTGTGCAATCATTTATACTATATTCGGCCAAGTCTAAAAAGAAATAAAATAACTAAAACTTCGAGCAATAAACAAATCAACAGAAAAAAAATACTTAGAGCACATATTAAATGAGTAAAAATTGATAACCAAACAGCTAAATAAAATATTTAATATTCACACATGCTTATTCTAAATGTAATGATATTTAGTTCTTTTATTTCTAAGTTAACTACGAGTTTATTCAAGTAAATATATAACAACAAATAAAAATGGATTTTTTGGTCCAATTTATATATATATATATATATATATATATATATATATATATATATATATATATATATATATATATATATATATATATATATATATATATATATATATATATATATATATATATATATATATATATATATATATATATATATATACGTAAAAATTTGACCATTGGCTGCTTCTCTTATTCTCTCATATTGTGATTAGTGATCATGAGCTAAGACCACTAATTATAAAATTTTAACTCTCTTAAAAATATTAAATTGTAAGTGTTGATAATACTAACATGTATTTAAAAGGAACTCTAAGAATTGTTATTTTTATAATTTTAAAATTTAGTTATGTAATAGATATTCATAAAATTTAAATTTAGTAAAATAAAGGTATTCGACACTTGAGTTATAACTCAACTAACAATGAAAAATAATCACAAAATTAATTTTCTAACTTTTCATTGACATTACCTAAGCTGGCATTCTCCAGTGTATCGGTATGATACTATTTAAAGGAATTAGTAAGTTCGTCTAGGCTCTATGAAAGCCAATCTGCTCATTAATTGCTTCTGAAACATCTGACCCTTCTTCCTTAGTTCAGACTCATTACATTGCACTGGGTGGCTGATTCTTTCACATGGCGGCATTTGCTTTTCGTGACTGCTATCATCGGTCTTTCCAACTATAATAACGTTCGTATGATATTTTTACTTTTATTTTATATCACGTAATAAATGTCTGTGTTTATGAATAAGAAGGATTTTATATGTTTTCGGTTAGAGTTTGAATTTTGAAAGCATTAATCTAGGTGACAGTTTTTACCGAAGGTATGGTTTTATACACAGATTAAAAGAATTTGTTTAGTTGAATACTCGAGTGGTTAAAGATACCAGATCTTATAAATATGACTGATGATATGAAAAAACAATGATATTAAGGTTAAAAAAGGAAAAAGGGAGAACGCGGTTTTCTACATTTTGCTTAAAAAACCTGGTAACTTGGGCTCATTAAGATTCAAAACTAGAAACAACATTGGTCATCAGATACAGTTGCCAATTTGAAAAATTCCGTCTCATAATGTTTACAAAATAACCACTATTTTAAGCATCGGAGAAACAAAAATAATTCGACTCAGCAAATAATTTTATTTGGAATGGTCTGGCATGTATTAAAATTAATTATTTTATAGTTCTTTTCAAACTGAGCAATTACATATTTTAATAAACTTTCTAGTAACTTTTGAGCCTTGGTGCAAATAAACGTCTAAAGCAGTACACAGAATTCCATGCATTTAGGCAGATTTTATTTTACAAATATTTAAGCATTTGTAAGTCTGTCTGATATTATAATCTAGAAATCGACGTTTCGATACATATTATATAAGGACGTCTGTATTCACTGTTTTCAATATATGCGTTTGGAATATATAATGAATGAAGTATACTAAAATATATACTAGAAATCATGAACTATATTTTAAAGGTGAAACAATCCAGTGACTTTGAGAAACATTCACACGATTATTATAGTGCATATTGTGAATTGTTTTAAATGTCTTATTGCATTTAACATAACTTATGCATTTAATACTTATACATGGGTTCGCATTTAATACTTTTCAAACAACTAGATTTCAATGTTAAAAAAGCATTGTGACAAGCAAAAATTACTGAATTTATGAAAAAAATAATTAAGTTTTTTAACACACTAAAATAATACCACAAAATGTTATCAAAACAAATGCAATATAATAACACAGACAATAAAATGTTTTAAGTTTTATCTTTCTCTTTTTTTCTTGATGATTTTTCTTGAAGTATTTCAGATAAAAGTCTTAAAAAGTAGAATTAGTTTAGATATTATTTCAAACACTATTTAAATTTGCACAATTTACTTCTCGGACTATTTTAAAATGAATATTATGAATTCAGAATGTTTTATTCTCAAATATCGCCACTATAATATCAACAATAGAGCAAGTACAAAACTGTGTTCATTGCCTAAAAATGAAGCTAAACAAACCTGAATAGATATATTCTTTATACTTTTCACCCTAAAGTCAAACATAATAGAAGCTCAAAGAAAACATGACTTTTGACTCCTTACCTTTGTTTTCCCTTCATGATGCAGTTTTGCTGAGTAAACATTGTTTTCAAGGAAGAAAAAAGTTTTTCTCCAAGGCCTTAAAAGAAAGAGCATCCGGAAGAAAGGAGGAAAGTTATGGATGAAATGCCAAAAGGTAAAAGTCATTGTATTCATAAAGCTGCGTATATATATATATATATATATATATATATATATATATATATATATATATATATATATATATATATATATATATATATATATATATATATATATATATATATATATATATATATATATATATATATATATATATATATAACCCGCCACCCACGCATAAAATATTGAAACGCACTTAGGAAATACTTTTGGTAAGGACGGACACATGGTTCCGTAAACAAATATATTATTGTAATTTTGTTTTGTTTGCTTCATACTTTTTTATTTAATTTCCTTTTATAGTTTATCTAATAATATTTTGAATTTCATTTTCTGTGCTACTTGAAGTTTAAAAATAAAAAAATCGAACAAACTATTAACAATAGAAAAATCTGCGATTATCTTTAAACAGTTTTTTCTCTCCAAAAATATGTCTCTTTTCCTGTAGAATTTACAGTTATTTTTTATAGTGTACAGTATCATTGGAAACCCGCTTTTACAATATTCCACGCACTTACAGTACTTTCTTAATTGCATCGAGAAATGCTACGTATGTTTCAAAAGACATGCAAAATACTGATGAGGACACTTATATTATTGTATTCTTTTTATTTTCTTCCTTTAATTTTTATTTAGTTTGCTTGTTTCGGTAGTATATCTAATAATATTTTGAGTTCCAAGTTTTTTTTTTTCATTTTGTTCATGATTTAAAATGCATCTTACTTAGCTCTTTCAGTGCTAGTTGCATTGGCATATATTAAGAAAAAGTTAAGCAAATAAATAATCAAATTGTACTGCGTAAAATATTTCAAACACTTACAGCGAGTGCATTCTGAATTGCATTTAGAATATACTATGGACATTTGTAAAAATGCCGAGATTTTCAATTTTCTTGGAAGATATTAATTTAAAGATCGATATTATATTATTATTCTATTTTTGTTTGATTTGTTCTTATTTTTTTGCGTTTCTTCCGTACTTAATTTATTTTGTATTACATCTATTAATGTTTCAGTTTTATTTCGCGTGCAATTTAAATGCTGATAATTTCTATTCACTAGTTCGAAATTATTTCCATAAATCTATTTACCTAATTTAACGGTTTACCTAAATTAAAGCTCGATATAATCTATTTATCTGTTCAATATATTTATCTGTTTATACTGCGATAGCAGTTTTCAAACAAATCATTCGTCTTATTTCATTTCAAAATTTAAGTTCCGGAGTTAGTTTTGTTTTATTGCAATTAAAAGAACCTTCATTATCTAAAATATTTAAATCTTGAAATTGTCAAAACGGGAGAAAGTTGAAATAGGTAGACAAAGTAAGGAAATTCCTCCCCAAAGCTATTTTCTTAACTGCAGTTAAAGTTTATTGACTTATGGAAATGCCAGGGAACAAATGAAATTTGAGGAGCAAATATTCATTCTATTTACCAATTTTTATGGAATAAATATTTTAATTTCTGCTAACTTTTCGAAGTTACTAACATTTTTTTATTCATTCAAACACCGCAATTTGTTTTTAGTTTTTCCCTAACCGTAAATAATGAATAAAATCAAAACCGTAATATAAAAAAAAATTTCAGGTAGAATGATGAAAATATTTATTGCAAGGTGTAACATAACTACATGTTTACAAGTGCAAATAAATTTTATTATTTTGCATGCTGAAAACAGCTAAACCCATAACGTTTCCTCTATATTCATAAAGAAATTGAGTCGTGTTCACTTAATGGATTGAGCACTTGCCATGTGGTAAATGGGTTTGAATCCCAGTGGTGGCTTGTCGATACGAATTCCGCACCTGGATCGTGCCCACAACAAAACTGACGTAAAATATCCTCCTTGTTAGACGGATCATGGGTTAGAATCCCCTTGCTGTCAGGCTAACCGTAGAAGGTTTTCATGGTTTTCTTCTCCATGTAATGCAAACGCGTGTGCTCTCCACGCAAAAGCTCTCCACGAATGCGAATTTCTCCCAATACTTAATCCAGACATTCCCTTGACTTTTGCTAAGTTGGGTTCAAAATTACATGTATACTGATGTAAATATTGGTAGGTGTAAGATTAAAATTTTTAACGACTGTTAATGATAGTTGTAAATAGAAAAAAATCATAAAGGATTGTCTCCCATTATCTGTTTTCAGAATATTGTAAAATGCTATTTCATCATTGATTTTTGTTACATTATGGTAAAAAATAATATGATTGTGCGCATTCAAGTTCATATCAAAACCCTAAAATTAGCTGATAAAAGTTGCTGCCTGTTACAAGATCAGGCAGACTGCAGTTTGGATGGAATAGCATAATTAAATGGAAAACTGCATTTCTGTCCCGAAAAAGATGTGAGGAGTAAGAGAAAAATTGGAATTAAAGATCTGTAGAGCATCATAGATTTAGTTCGAATTGACACATTGTGTGAACTTGCTTGTTCAAACGGAATGACGTCAAGAAAAAAAAAACTCTTTATGACAATATACCTTTTTTTCAATGTACAATTATTAAGGAAAGTTTCCAAATTGAAAACTTTACTGCATAAAAGAATATAAGCTAGCACGTATGAGCTTTAAGCGTCTTTTCTTAACATTAACATGTACACTGAAGTGCCATTACATTATGACCACCCTCCGTCTATAACAATCAGCTCGCCCAGATTTGCAATGTTTGTCACCCAGGAACAATGCTTTAATGGGGCACATTAGGACCCATAATCCTCATAGAGCAATCCCTGACGTCTGTAAGCTACTTGAACATAGTTGCAGACCAGGTTCACCCATTCATGGCAACAGTTTCTTCTGTGGGGGATGGTGTTTACCAACAGGATAATGCACCATGTCATAAGGGTCGAATCGTCGAGGAACATTCCAGTGACTTTCAAGTAATGTCTTGGCCCCCAAATACACCTGACCTTAATCCAATAGAGCATTTGTGGTCCTACTTGGAAAACCAAATTCGTGCTGCCACGCTACCCCCTCGCAATGTGAGGGAATTGCAGGACCAGGAGCGCTTGGTACCGCATACCTCAGACTACCTATCAGCACCTTGTGGAATCAATGCCACGGCGGGTGCTAGCAGTTTTCAGGGTTAAAGGTGGTCCTACATGTTATTAGCAGGGTGGTCATAATGTAATGGCTCTTCGGTGTATAAGGTGACTAACCATACTAAAACCTGGTTTATAACTTTTTTTCTATCGATGTGTTGTATCGTTTTTGAGATAGGAACGCTAACTCTAGAATTTTTAACCACATAGTCTCTTTACTACAACTAGAAATTTTTTTTACAGCTATTGCCTTAGCCACTCGAAATTAGAACGGTGTATGTGTACTATGTAACTTATAAGTATTACAATAGATTTATTCCTTGCATGGTAGAATGGTATGCTACGTAGCTCAATAAATAACGATTAAAAGTTTTTTTTTATTCATATTTGTATAGCAAATCGTAAAACAAAGTTCCTTTTCTAAATGTTGTAAAAAGGTTACACTTAACCCCACCCTTTTTTTTTCCAGTTTATGCCATAGGAAAATTTATTAAAATAAATAAAAATATAGCATTCATAATTAAATATTAAATTCAATCATATAATAGACATGCTTTAAGCAATATTTAGTCGAATAATAAAAATTAATCAAAGAATTCCATTTCATTTGAAGCTGGTATGAGGAAATGGGATAAATTGTCCTTCGAGCACTGCGTATAAGCATAATTATTAATTGCTTTAATCAAGAGAGAAACAACCCTTCCAGCAAATGTTTTGTAATTGTAAATTGTGACAAATTTAATCGACGTTTAGCTGAAGGACAAATGCTCCCAATTTCAACTGATTGTAATGCATTTCATTATTACACAAAGGGTAAATGCTAGAGTATCGTCATATACGATTATTATTTTATGTGTAAAAGAAATAGAGTGATTCCATGGGTGGTTGTTTGTCCAGCACTTGGCTCAATATCTTAGTCCCGAATGTAAAAATATAGAATTAATTTTTTGAGACATACTATCTTAGTAGTAAATCTGAATCCATAAAATTAATTTTCTTGTGTGACACAATCAAATGAGAATATATAAACTTAACTTTTTCTCTCATTCATAAAAGCAAGTCATAAAAATTAGAAATTTTATATGTTTTAATTGTCCGTCTATTGTAGCTGTCAACGAAACATATTTTAAAATGAAACTATCAATTGAATTTTTTTTTCTTATTGTTATTTATTTTTAGGCTAATTGGATGAAAAATATCATTTAAAGTCATATATTTTCATTTTTTATGAAATCATCATTTTCATACTATTAATGATTATTTTCACACGATGTACAGCTGCATTTTTCACACGTTTTGAAAGTTGGTTGCTTATATATCCTAAAAAAACTGGTCATTTACGTACATTTCAAAGCTAGAAGTCTACATATTTAATAATGTTGCATGTTTGCATATCTTGTAAAGTTGCCTTTTTATGCAAAATAATGTTCCATAAACATTTCTTCATTTTAAATTTCCAACAATTTCTACTTCAACCAACAGATTTTATTTGAAAACCAATGTTTCCCTTGATGGTATACCTATAAATTATTTATAAATTGGTATACCTATAAATTATTATTATGAAATCATCATTTTCATACTATTAATGATTATTTTCACACGATGTACAGCTGCATTTTTCACACGTTTTGAAAGTTGGTTGCTTATATATCCTAAAAAAACTGGTCATTTACGTACATTTCAAAGCTAGAAGTCTACATATTTAATAATGTTCATACTATTAATGATTATTTTCACACGATGTACAGCTGCATTTTTCACACGTTTTGAAAGTTGGTTGCTTATATATCCTAAAAAAACTGGTCATTTACGTACATTTCAAAGCTAGAAGTCTACATATTTAATAATGTTGCATGTTTGCATATCTTGTAAAGTTGCCTTTTTATGCAAAATAATGTTCCATAAACATTTCTTCATTTTAAATTTCCAACAATTTCTACTTCAACCAACAGATTTTATTTGAAAACCAATGTTTCCCTTGATGGTATACCTATAAATTATTTATAAGCAGTTTCCAGTCTTTTAAAAATTTATAGCAGTTTTCGGTGTAGATCTTTGGCATTGCCGGTATCATACAGTAAAATAATGAGAATAATTTAATATGATACGATTAAAATTTACTTAAATGGTTGTTTAAGTCCACAAACAGTAAAATTTATTAAAAGCGTAAAAAGCTTTTTGTATCCCATAGATACATCTTCAAATAACATAACGGATATGGCAATATACTGACACCTTAATTTAAGGTTAAAGGTTCGTTTTTTTCTAACATAATACAGTTCATAAATGTATTTCATAGTCAGATCTGGATTTCTGAGAGAGTTTCATTGGCATCAAAAGCGAAATTTCAATTGTTAGTGTTATTTCGGTACCATATTTCGTTTAAAAAAACTGGAAATCAATGTGTGTTTTTTTCATATTTACGAAACTTATTTTTTCTATTTAATAATCTCAATTTGTAATTATCTCAATTTGTGTGACATAATCACTAAAAACTATACTCAGTCGCACAACAGCCCATAAAGGGCCAAGGCATACTGTTCCCATCTCAGTTTTCTTAACCTAGGGCTCAGGGGTGCAGGAGCAGATGTTCCGGTTTAGGTGGTCAGCTGAAGGCGGAACCCCCAGTGATTAGTTCCCAAGCATGCTTGGTACTCATTTAAAGACCCACTGAAGGGATGAATGGCTGCGTGAACCTTGCCCTGCCCGGGGATCGAACCCAGGACATGTGGCACGGGAGCGCGAAGCCCTAGCACTCAGTTTCATAATCACTATTAAATCTCATAATCTTTGTTTCAATTTTGCTGTCATTTATTTCCTTTATGAATGTGTACTTGGTGCTGAAATACTATTAGTTTAATAAATTTTACTCTTTGGGAATTAAACGTCTTGTTTAGTCAATTCCTTAAAATGTAATAATTTAAATATAATTGAAAGATTATAAGCATTATTCCTGTCCGTAATTATTGTAAAGCATCTCTTCATAAGCAATTTTCTAAACATCTAATCGTAATTTTAACTAAAACTATTAAACAAAACGCAAATTAGCGTAAAAATAATAGTAACATTTTTAAAAAATGCAGTTGTTTAGCTAATAACAAATTAAATAAATATAACCTATGTGTTTCTTATTAAAGCATTTTATTTTATAATCGAAAATAGTATGTTATAAGAAAATTATTAGAACTTGTGCAAAAATACTTTATTATGGAGGAAAAAGTTTATGTATTGAAAGCGTTATTTTATTCAACCCGGTGGCTTTTTTGAATATATTTCGCTATTGAAAAAAGACGTTGAATATTTTAAGACATGTTCAAATTTGTAGTGACACGACTCTCTGCTCAAAAACTTGCGAAGAATTTGAAAGATAAATACTTTTCTTTCTTATTACAGATGCAAATAAAATCAATGATATCAATTTCTTTTTTGCTTCTACAAGACTACTATGTTATAGATATTCTCCGAAAACTTCTATGGTTTGCATATTATTAATATAAATTTCAGTAAAATATGAACAGTAGTGGTGTATGAGCATAAACATGATTTAAGTTACTAATTTAATAGTACATATCAGAATAGTATACATTATAGGTAATAGTACATACTTAAATAGTGTACATAACATAATAGTACATATTAGAATCGTATACATATAGTATATAATAGTACATATTAGAATAGTATAAATATAAATTGCTTTATTGAGATGGTAATTTATTATACAGTATGCATATTAGATAGTAAATGAAATTGATTTTAAAAAGTTGAAAGAAACTCTAAACAATATTTAGTATAGTACATAAAAAAATTTTCAGTGCCTCATTTTTTTAAGGATACATATTTTCAAATTTCAAATATTGTTGTTGCACGAAATGTACAAAAAATTATCAACGATTCCAAAAATAAGTTTTTGATGAATTGGCAAACGATTTGAAGTCTAATTATGATGTACTCTGTTTAACTAACGAAAAAATTATTCTCCTTCATAATTCAAAGTTACTTTTAATGTTCCTCAAAAGATGGCGCTTTTAAATGAAAGAACTAAAAAATTATGCTTTCTGCTTCATTTCAAAATCTTCTCCCCCTGAAGTATTTGCACGAGGCTACTCAGGCAACATTACGTTAGAAAGAGGAAAAAAAAGTAAAGAAAAAAAAGGCAACATTACTTAATTGCTGCAAATAGTAATTACTTTAAAAATAGTGTTTCATAGTTTCTTTAGTTAGCCACCATAAATTCGTATAAATATTTACCGCAATTTGCATCAGTATATTTGGTTTTTAAATTTTTCTAAAACAAGAAAAAATAGAACAAAAAATAATAGTTTCTATTCTATTTATTATAATGTAACGTTAGAAAAAACTATTAGTTTGTGATGCACAGGAGATAAAACTTTCTCAAAAGCTATTAAACCGATGCATTATTTTTATTAATCTCCTGTTGTTTTAAGAAACAGATAACTTAATTAAGCTTGAAAAATATTTATGAGGTTTTAGGTTTTATTTATACCTAGAGAATTCTTATAATCCTATAAAAAAGAATTAAATTTGGCTGTCGAGATAGATTTTTAGATGAAACTAAAGCAGGTAAACGGATAAATATTTTATTCACAATTTCAACAAGTAAAATACGAAGGAAGTAGGATATTTAATTTTCATTTTGATTGCTATATTCACAAACAGTATTTTCTATGTTTTAAATTTTTCTCTGCTCAAGAAATTTATTTGAATATTGTTGCAGCTAAGTTATTTTTTTTTAGTTTGGGTGTTTAAATAATGTTTTAATAGGTTATGATTATTGTTTATGAAAACGTATGTGTAGGAAGCATGATGTTTAAATTGAAGAAAATAATTAAGTTCCATATTTGATTTGTATCAAATTTAAGTACTTGAAATTGTTTTCACAATTAATTTGATACATTTTGTTGCAACAAATTTAAGCTTTTTAGGAATTAATCAAACAATAATTACAAGAAACAAATTCCCAATGTACGTTTTCACTTTTTCTCAAAAAACACAAATTGATTTTTCTTTTATTGATTTATTATTAGTTTTTCTTAAAATGACTGCCTTGTGAATTTTAATTTTTCATGAACTCTTTCTTATTTACACTAAAGGTTATTGAAACATTATGTCTGTAGAAATAAATTAATTGAAAGTGAGTTAAGCCCTCTTTACTCTTCGCTAGTCTACCTTCTAAAACTATCTTTTCTTGTTCATTTCAATTCATTTTGAAATTAGAATTCATTACGCTGGCTTGGTTGCTATTTGTGTATATGTTGCATAAGTTGTTTGCTTAAGTGAATGGTGTTGCCTTTTTTAAAGTGAAAAATATACAACATGTGCAAACCTTTGATTTGTTAAGATTTTATTCATTTAATATACATGCAATTTTATATGCATAAAAATTTAATATACATACAAATTTACTTTTGTACACTTTATTATTGTTTAAAATTTACTAAGAATAAAATAAATCATAAAATTCCTCTTCCTACAGAAATACAAATTTCAGTGTTTGGAAACACAGTACACAAAACATTCAAAGCAAAATCTTTTATTCTTATATTTTTATTTCAAGGTCTTAATTTTCTCTTAAATAAGCAAGAGCTAATGTCGATAAGACTGTATGGTGGATAGGAACATGACTTCATGTCAGAAAGGTCACAGGTTCAGATCCCGTATAAGGCACGTCTGATCTTTCCTTCTCTTCTCTGCATTATATGTCCTTTTTTCTGAGGAGGCCACCAAATATGTTGCCCTTGTGAAAATTGACAACAAATCTGACCTTTTAAGAACTGAATGATGAAATGTTAATATCAGGGGGGGGGGGGATTGAAAAAAAAGTAAGACAGGAATATGGTTAGCGGTGTTTTTTTAATGGTTGAAAAAATTCACCAGAAAAAGAAAGATGAAATATATAAATGAATAGCTGTGTGTGTTGATGCCCTCAAATCGCCTTTAATTGCAGTACGAAGTCCCAAGAAAATAATCGGAAGTACTTCATATCAAGATGAATATTTGAGAGATATGACTATGGCTTTTAGAGAGCGTTGGAAATTGGAAGCACTTGATGTTGGATGATAGCTAATTGTAAGCAAGCAATGTGCGCTCTAATGCTTCATCAACGAGTAGAAAAGTGCTGACGACCTTAGTCGTTGGTTATAAGAGATGAGTACAAAACCTGCATATTCATGAGGAATAAAATACTCTTGCTGCTGTATCAGAGTCAAACATAGTCAGATAATACGTTTAATCTTTGGAAGGTGGTAGAGGTTCACTAATATTTAGATGAATATGCCTAAACCTATAGCTGACGTGTGGAAATTGTCCGAAAGGACTTACTGTATGTCGTTAATTCGTCAACGAGGAACTAAAGAACAGCAGTAAAAATAGATATCAAATCCTTTCAGGAAGCAAGTCAGGTAGCAAAATTCCTTTAAGGAAAAAGAAATCTCGAACTAATTAAGTTACGACTAGATTTAACATCTGTATAAGATAATGTTTGTAAATAAGTGGAATTTTTCTTACAAAAAGAAAGTGGCACGAAGGGATGTTTCCTATCATGTGAAGTGCCACAAAAATGTCCAGCTTCATTATCCAGCATATTCATAACTGACAATTTATTCCGAAAGGCTCTTAAATCAGTATCAATATTTTTCCTTCCGGTAGTTCATCATTGTTTATGACTCCAGGAATATTGAGTACATAACATTTCAATAAACACTATTATTTGTGAATTGCATTGAAAATTATAACTGTCGATATTGTCATGGGGAACATTTTACAGGTGTTTGCTGAAAAGCATATGTACGTTGCTCATGGTGAGTTGAAATTTGAAATTGCCGACTTTGCTAGTGCTTATCGTTTATTTTTTAAAAAAAATTATGCATTTCATCATTTTATATTTCTTTAAGAAAATATTAAATTAAAAATGAAAATTTCATCCCTTTTTTATAACAGAAAGAAATAACAAAACAAGGTATTAACGAGTACATTTATGGTAGGACTTATTAGGGAAAAATGCGCCTGTAGTATCATATAACTTTGTTCACAAATAGCAAGAGTTACCCCCCAATTACTCAAGTTCTTTATATTTTTGAAAATTGGATAGTGTTCATACAAACTGCCTAATGCTCATTTTTTAAAAAAATAAATTTGTAAATAATCATAACAGGGATTAACAACAAAATAGTATGCCTCTCAAAATAGTATGCCTATATGCAAATAGTACGCCTCTTTTGTAACTGTTTAGAGTTTGTAATAGCTATTTATTTAAATTTAATACATTTTTAGACCGTTCACTTGTAGTCTAGCTAGGGCCGTAATTGAAAATTGACAAATTGTCAAAATCCACTGATTTAAGAGAATAGAAAGCATTTCCTTAATACTTATCCATTTTTTCAACGTTGCTGTTGCTCAAAACACAGTTTGATTTCAGTAGTAGTACTTTATTTACGTTATACTAGAATTAGAAAATGAATTATTGACGACATTCTGGGGAAAAAAAACTCTTGAGGATGATCCGAAGACACAATTTTGATTCTCTGCAACGGGGATGGCTCTTCCACTTTGGTAGTTGACAATCTCAGAGTGAAGTCGAACCCTTCTCAATATAATAATTTAACGGGGATTGTTTATGCGAATCTTTGGTCCCATCGCAGGCTGATAAAATTTATTACCTACTCGCTCACTGACCACCACCAGTGGTTTTTGACTCTAGTATTCTACTGGGAAATTAACCTTGTTGTACGATTAGTTTGTGTAGTTAAAGACAGTTTTGTCTCATGAAAGTATTAAAAGAATAACATTTATTAGTTGTTGGAAGAATCAGTTTTAGGGAAGCAATTTGTTTAAAAAGAGGAAATTTTTTAGTTCTAAAGTCCATATATTTTTTTTCAATACAATCGAACATTTGTTTTTAAGCTAGAGCTTTGCATTGAATTTATGATCATTATACAGTGGCGTTTTTTTCCCTGGCACAAGCCATTGAAACAACTTATAATTAAAAAAATATTAATTTCTGAATAGCATATTTTACCAAGAATTCACATTGTTATTTCATAAAAAATGCATACACATAAATAAAATTATTTCTACAGTTAAATTTATTTTTTAAAGATGCTTTTTTTTAATAATAATGAAAATAATACCATGTTTTTCTGACATATATTATTTTTTTGAGTATGTTAGAGAATTTATTTAGTTGCAAGAAACAAAACAAAATATTTGTTTATCATTTTCTTTTAATTTTCTCTAGCATTTATCTTTGCAAAAGCAAAAATGGAAGAATAAAACCAAATCATTTATCAAACAGTGGAAAAAACATTCTAGCAAATTTCAATACAAAATATATGCTTGATAAAAAAAAGAGACATAAACTGGTTTTTTGCCAATTTTTTTTTCAATTAAGAAACTGAGTTAGAAAACACTTTTTTTCCCATCATTTAAAAGCCGGAATATAATAGCTTGAATATAAAGATGGATGTGCTTAAAAAATAATTTCTTCATAAACGAGAAATGTGACGTTGCGAAAAATAATCTTTTTGCAAAAATATTATTTGTTTATTGATATGAATAAGCCCTTTATTTAGTTATTAATATAAATATACAAATGTAATGAAGAAGATATTTAATACTCCCTTATCATACCCTTAGCTGAGCTTTAAAAAATGGCAAAATATGTGATATTAAATTGGAAATATATAGTAGAAAAAAAAGAAAAAACACATAAATGCGATGAAATATTATTTTTTCTTAAATAATTAATTAATCTTACTTTTTAAGTTATTTTTAATTGTTGCGTGACGAGTATTGTTTTTAAATAAATAATCCAAATTAAAAGTTATAATTATATTTTATTTATTACTTAATCATTATACTATTATATAAGGAGGAGGAGGACCACACTTACCCATGACTCGTATTGAAGGTCTCGCCTGCAAAAGGACTGAAATCTCTGTATTCTCCTTCTTTCCTCTTTTTATGGAGTTAATTTAAACATTTTATTTCAAGGGGCCAAACGTGAACTCCTGTTCTTATCGTGCATCCGAAGGTCGACAGATCAAACATAATTTTGTGACAAATTTCTAGATAGTTAAAAGTTCAACTGACCATGGTAATTCGATTGCGAGATGAGACCACGGGATCTTAATCAATTGTTTAATAAACAAAAGATTAACAAGTTTGACCACTGGAATTGTCAAGAGGCAACGTCGTGACAGTTGCATAAAATAATAAGTTTTTATGTTCAGCGTTTTTCTGTATTGTATTATATTTTCATTCATTACTTTAATAGCATACATTGACTGTATGCATTATTTTGATCTGATATGCTGTTTGAGTTCATTATTTTAATGGTATAAGGAACTGCACCTATTATATTAATTGCATACGTTGACTGAACATGGTTTCTCACAAAACATATAACAAAATAAAATAGAACTTACAGTTCAAGAAACGTTAAACAGTATAAATTTTAGAATTGTCTGTTAAAATATTGTGTACGAGTATTCTATTCGGATGCTGTTAGAACTTACAATCAAATATTGCGATAAAGCAACTGGCATCAGCTCCATCTAACTTACCATAATGTTTATGGTTTGAATCAGTTCTTTACCTTTACGGGTTTGAAACATTTTACAACTGGCACGGTTAAAAATCCATGATTATAAAACCATATGGTTTTGTAACTATTTACTACTCCTATAGTTTCAAAATCGTAAAAATTAAATTTAATTTGAGAGTTAATTTATGTCAGGCGTTTTGAGTTCTTATTTGAGACATTAAGTTTATGCTGTGGTTGAGTTGTGTTTTGTCAAGTGAACCATAGAATGTAGTTTAATTACTTCATCTGGTGGTACCATCTATCTCGAGGCTTAGGAAATGCCGGATTTTTTTTTTTTTTTTTTTTTTTTTTTTTTTTTTTTTTTGCTTAAGACAGATTTGTGTGACTGCCATCTATGGGTGTATATGGGATAAAATAACGCAGCCTTGAATTATTATTTTACCATTCGTCCAAGAAATATTTAATAATATACTGTTTTAAAAACTTTTATCATAAAATGCGGTGTATTTATTTATTAATTTCAAATGCAAATATATCATAAATATTTAGCATCTCTAAATAGCAAATAAAACAAAAAATTAGGGCTTTGTTATGATTACTCAGTTTATTGTAAAATGCAGAGTTGAATTGTTTTATTTTAAAAACAATTAACAAATCAATAAGAAATAATATTCTAGGAAAAAAGCTTTTTTAAATTTTTTTCCCAAGTATATGAACAGTCACCAGAAATAGCAGTTAAAAAATAAAATCAATATATATGAAATAAATATAAATCGATTGAGTTTAATTGAATATTCACATACTTAATAATTGTTTAATGACCCTCATTTTATTAAACTTCCACTTATAAATCTTCGAAGGATTTGAAATATAATCACATATTTAATTAATATTTGAAATCATAGGAAGAGCAGATGTCATATTCTTGGAAATAGAATTCTTTAATGCGTTTCACGAAGTTTCACGTCTAGACTAACGTAAATAGAGATCACAACATGTATTGTGAATACTAATGTCTAGACGGCAAATCACCTAAGGAAAAAGTCAATAATTAAGTTCTTCTTACATCTGCGATACCAAGGACGATTTATTTATTTCCCATTCTTTTACTAATTGGCACTTCAAAGTGTAAACTATATTTTATACCTTTATTGTTAACTTTTTTGGTGTAAATCTACTTAACTTAAATATTTTCAGACAAAATATTTATTGAAATTGGGTCAAAATTCATTATTAGTTTTAATTCAGTATTGACCTCAATCATTTAGTAATTTAAAATATTTCGTTCCTTAACCTTTGGGAGATAGCATCATTTATTTTTTTCATGTTTAGGTATTAACATTTTTACACTACACTATGTCTAGACAAGAATATTATTTCTTAAAAAAATATAATTTTTTAAAATTTTTAGGTATTATTACCATTATTTAAATAAAAAAGTAAAAATATCTTCCTTAAATGCTAGATACAGTAAAAACAGATAAAAAATCCTTTTAAGAATAAACAAACTGTGGCAATGTCAATTATTGGTTGTCTGCTAGATTTTTGATTTTATTTAAAGGCTTTGGGTTTTAAGTTTGGTTTTAAACATGTTTTTATTTAATAAAGAAATGTTCCAACCTAATTTTAACTGAGGTTAATAAAACTTATGATGGACAAGGAGGATATTGCATATCAGTAAAAACTTAAAAGACGTGGGATAATATACTGTAATAATGCATGTTTGCTTCGATAATTTTTGAATTAAGGTTCTGGAAAAACTCCATACAAGCTGCATGTATTTACCGACGCAATCTATATTTCACTTTGTTATTCTTTTTTGTTAGTCTTTTACTTGATTGTACTTCAGTAATATTCAATATTACGAAAATTTTCCAAAAAAGTTAGAGAAAAAGACAGTATACTGCCTGAGTTAGATTTATTTTGCTTTAGTTTTATTTTAAACTGTTGACGGTAATCTTATGTAATTTGATCAGGCTGTGATATACTCTACGGGATGATAGTATTATGGCATAAAAGTATTAACTGTTTTTTTCAAGAATTTAAACAAAAATAATGTAAGAATATATATATATATATATATATATATATATATATATATATATATATATATATATATATATATATATATATATATATATATATATATTATGTTTAGTAGAATTGAACAACGGACTAAACATATTTTCCCCTCTTCTTTTGAATTTGTGGAATAATATAGCTGCTGTCAAACGCATTGTGTTTCAATAAAGGGAGAGCAGGGGGTAAAGAATTTTCTAATTTAGAGCCTTTATTGAAATTTTAAATAGGTTACTGAGATGAAAACCATGTTGACCGAAATCTATTCACACCATTTCACCTATCGCCTCGTTTAAAATCCCCTGTTTTTTGCCCGGGGCTCTTTTTATTTAACGCTAGTGTGTGCTATGCATATTTTGCAAATTGCGAATTAATGAAAAATTGGGGGGAGAACTTTCAATATGCTGCAACACGCATTTCTCTATCGCCTTTAATTTTATTATTCTTTGTCTCAACATATTAAATTTGAATCTTAATAGAATGAGTGTTGCAATATGATATTAAGCGTGACGATATATGTAAGTTTTTTTCTCGTCGTAATAGAAGGGTTCGTGAATTGCTCATAATTGGACTTCATTTTGGAATCTTTTTAGTATTTCATCAACAACAAGAAAAATTAAATAAATAACACAATTTCAAATAATTTTAAGTCATTTTTCTTTGTAAGTTTTTGAAAGTAATTTTTAATATTACTGATGCAAGATATTTATGTAATATAAAACATTAATATGTTTTTAACTTTTCCTCATATATAGGAGATATAATTACTTCTAAGAAGATCAGAAATTAAAAATTCTTATTAATTATAATGAATTATAATCAATTAACTATAATTAATTAACTATAATTATATGCACGGTACAAGTAGTGGCTCTCTAAGCTTTATTTTCAGTACTTCTAATTCCTTTGGATAGTTGCAGAATTAAATAGACATACATCTTAAGTATCAGTTATCTAGCAAAAAATCGCTGTGATTTTATGATTTTATTTTATAACTTGTGACTCATAGACTTATAGCTTGTGACTCTGAATAAGATATTTTGTATCAAAATAAGAATTCATTACACAATCGAAAACCAAATATTGAACAATGTTTCAAACTGAGTTACTACGAAAATACAAATTTAAATAGTATATAAAGGACAGATAGATATATAAAAAAAGATTTTTAGTACTCCTCAACAATATGTATTTTTGATGTGTATTTCGCTTAATATTGCCTGATAAAATAATTGAATTCAGAGTTAGTGACCCTGAATAAGATACATTGTATCAGAGTAGGAATACATTACATAATCGAAAAGCAAATATTGTACAACGTTTTAAACTGAGTTACTACAAAAATACAAATTTAAATAGTATACAAAGGACAGATGGATATATGAAAAAAGATTTTTAGTACTCCACAACAACTCGCCAATATTTTTAAAAGTTCATAAGATTTCCCCAACCGAGATTCATACTACAACTAATAAAATTAATTACGTTCTAGCTAAAGCCTGAATAATATTAATTTTTATTGTCAGTAACAGACAGATTTTAGTAACAACACAAGACAAAAATAGATAAAATCGCTCTCGAAATTCATTCAAGAGAAATTTCAATGGGAATAGTCTTCTCTTCCACTCCTCTTCTAATTCCCTTGACTTGTTTTTAAGTGATTGATGATAAAAAGACATTACTTCACATATCATTAATCTTACGCTGTTGATTACAGATCGGTTAAGCAAAATGTATAGACGTGATAATAGAAAAAAATATATCTATAAAAAGTTAAGACTTGATGTGTCCTGATAAACTGTTGGGACTAAAGGAATACCTCAAGTGAAGGAATACCTTCCTCTTCCGTTTTGATCATTAATTAATATGAGCTGTAATTAGAACCTTTCATGTTTTTATGTTATGGTAAAAACAAATCATCCCTGATAACTTTTGATCTAATTATTAGAAGTGATAATCTTTATGAATAAAGAGTCCGAAATAAGATTAATAGCAAGGTAATGTTCATTTCTGTATTTGCGCTGCATCTTTTATGTTTATTTCTTTCCTGGTGAATTCACAAAATTATCTAGTTTATTGTTCTAACTGATTATATATATGTACTTTTAATTTAAATTACTGATATAATTATATTTAATTAAGTTATATAAATGGTTTGTTTTGATTTATAAAGAATATATTTTAGTTACAAAATTAAGTTTAAGTTTTAGAAATGTTTGATACCTACATATATATTTTTCATCTTAAAAAATAATGGTAAACAATGTAAATTAACAATTATGAAAGAGTTATTCGTTTATTTTATTAGCAATAAAAACGAATCCATTTAAGCGATGTTTAAAATAATCCATACATAATAAACCTGTATCTTCTGTGTTACAACTTATTTCAATTATGCAAAATGTACTGTGCAGTTAAAACAAAATCTGAGCTTTTATATGCATCTGTGTTAATGTTTTTTCCTTTTTTCTTATTGCAGCATTATAAGGATTGAGTACAGCAATAATGACGTAGTGCAACGCAAATTAACAAATGGGGTTCTACAGAATCCAGGAGTTCAGTAAAAGGGTTTAAGGGTTAATTTTTTTTAAATCAATAACGATTTTAGAAACTTGTAATTATATTTCGATCAAAATAATAACCATAATTTCTTTGATAGTTTCGTTATTTTTATAAAAAAAAATTAAGTATCATGCCAGTAAAAAAAAGAAGCGGCAAAATTTATAAAGCATTGTATAAGTATTTCTTGTCTAATTCTCAAATTAAAAAATAAAATGACCATATTCAGGTATAACGAATTATATTTCTATCTTAAAACCATTCTCAGTGTTAATTAGAGTTCTTTTTCGAAAACTGTAATTCAATTTATTTTGTTCATTCTAAGCCAATGTCTGCACAGAAGAAAAATAATAATACTAGATACCACTCCAGGTTTAAAATAAAACCTATTATTCTAAGTGTTTTATTGACAACGATTATTAAAACAATGTTCATTTTTCACATTAAGCATCATTAAAATAATTAATAATGCTTCTTTGGTTAATATGTTCCGGCCAGCTAATAAATTTTATTTATGTATTTGGAGTTGTGCCAAAAGATGCTTGATCAAGTAGGGTTCCGTAGCAGTAAAAAAAATTGTAATTGAGTAAGCTACTGGGAGAAACGTCTGTTTGTGCGGATTTCAATCTGTGCTTTTGTTTATTTAAATAAGTGTTATTTTATGTTTTCCATAATTTAATATTGTTGTTGTTGTTGTCGAAGGCCAAGGGTGCGAATGTTCTTGATTTAAAGTGGTGCCATCTATGGCCAAAAATTCAAACTTTGCCATACCCTTGCGTCACACTCCTTTATAGGGTGGATCCATTCATGCATCCATTCAATTCATCCACAGATCATAATTTTGGTCTGAACCAAAGAATGATCAATATCCAATTCAGTATTCATGGGGGATTTAGATTCACAGATTTAGCCAGCACCAGTGACCATTTGCAACACGGGGAGTTGTAGGCCGGCAGGATTCAAGCTAACTTTCTCGGAAACGTGAGTTCAGCGCCCTCTCATATAATTTACTATTTAAAGTTGCTTTTAAACAGGTCAAAAAATTTCGATTTTTTTTAATCTTAATTTAATGACTCCAACTTGGTGAACCATGCTTTAATCACCAAATTATTCAATTAAGATAAAAGAGCTATTTCATATTATAAAATGTAATTAATAAAAAGCAATTTTATTATTAAATGCAATTTATTATTCAAATGTAATCATTTGAAATAAATATTTGAAATAAATATTAGAAAACATGAATGTAAATTAAATTGCATAAATAAGAGTACGGTTTCAGATAAAGACACTTGATAGTCCATATAGGAAACATTTGGTCACTGGTAGCTGTGCAATTCTCAATCTTTATGTCGTACCTTACTCATATTCTTAATGAGTACGTAGAGTTAAGAAACGCCGTGTACATAGCAAAAATAGAGCAAAAGTTATGAAAAACTTTTTATAAAATTTGTATGGAAGAAAAGACTGGTAAGAAACTTAAAAGTTATTCTATTTGCAACGATATTATTTTTTTATCTCCACTTCTTCTCATATTTTCTTTTTAGATTTGTTAATGTAATTAACGAATTAATAAGTTTATAAAGTAAACTTAGCCATAATAATTAATAAATTAAAATGTTATTTCCCCTTTTAAACATTTAGGGAAGAGATATACAACTATAGGTTTTTCTTAAATGTTTTAAACTATACAAATAGCAATTTTTGACACAAAGCTTTTTTAATCCAAAATTAATAAAAAGTATTATTTTTATCTAGTTTAAATTATTCATAGTAAATATAGTTTAGAGGTTTTCTTAGATAAGGAGCACTTGATTAAAAATATGAGTAAATATTGTTTTGTTTTATTAAAATCTCAATGAAATTGATGAAATTTGATCATTTATACATGGAGGTTTTCCAAACTTTACAGAAGATTTTAATTAAATAGAAAGTACACAGTTTTTTCCTCCAGTTATATAGATTTTTTTAAACAAACTGCATAGAATAGGGTTATGTAAGGAATGGCAGATCGGAAAAATGACCACCCTGGCTTTTTTCGAACAGGCGTACGCTTATTTTAAAATTTTCTATAACTATTTCTATGATTATGAAATTTTCTATGACGACTAAAACTATGTTTTGTCAATGCAGCTTCGAATTTCCTACTTCTATGCACAGGTGGATGTGTGCTGTGGTTGGCGTAGATCTTTAACTTCAATTAATACCATAGAAATAAATCCAATAATGTTAAATCACGTAATCTTGGGGGCAATTCTGATCACTAAAACTTTAAAGTAAAAGACGAGGAGGTTAAATATTTAATTTTTTAAGATTTCGAATTCTCAGGAACTATTCAACCCAAGTTACTAAAAATTTATGCCTTACCATGAAAAATTCTATTCATTAATATGATGCAAAGAATCGCATACCTTACAAATCAAACATTTTTCGACCATTATTAAATAAAATAATAAATATTAATTAAAATTTCATTTTGACATGAAATTGCTTTTAGATAAACAAATATCACGCGTGCAATTTTTGCGCAATGTGTGCAAAAATTGTGCAATTTGCTTAAATAAGTAAAATTAACAAAAAATGCTTATACATAAGGTAAGCAATGCACAGTTTTTTCAAAAGTTAAAATAAGAGGTTTCAAACTTTGGGCCGCTCTCCTGACCAAACTAATTGAACCATATTTCCCATATTTTGGCAACCTTTTATTTCGGAATTTAGAAATTATCTCAATCCGCCGGAAAAAAATGTTTATTTAGAGAAAGTATGTTTCTGTGTCTGATTTCGTAACTTAAAATATCGTATACACTAATTAATTAACATAGTTCCTGTTTGAGGTCCTTCTCTTAAACCAGTAAGATTGAGTCCTAGAAGGTGAAGATCCAATCCTTAGTTCAAAAGTTATTCAGACTAGTCTTTTCTTTGCTCATAGTACATCGGGAAACAAAGTGCACAAACCTGTTTCGTAACACATTAGAATTAGTCCGTTCGAACGAAATTCAGTGCATTTTGTGAAATACAGTAACTGATAGCACATGATTGGTAGCTAAATTTTTTAGTCTAAAATATAAATATTATCTTAAGAATTTAAAGTATAAACAGACATTAATGCAATCATTAAAAAACAGCTTAAGGTTGATTTTTAATAAAAATTCATCACAGAATTGATTCTTTTTTATTTTGGTCAAAGGATTTGAAAATTCTAATCTACATAAAGGAGGAAGATAGGTCAAGTAAAAAAATTCTAATAAAGCAACATACCTTTTTTACTTCAGTAATGCTTCTTAAGAAAATAGTATTTTCAATTTTCGAAATTTTTAAAAAGTTATTTCATTCGTAGTAAGTGCTTTTTTTCGGTTGAAAAAAACAGCAGTGCTTTTCGTTATCGGAAATGTCATTAGAAGTACTTTAGATTTTTACATAATCTTTCGAAATCTCAGGAAAAATTCTACTCTGCATTAAAAAAAATAAGTAAATAAATGAATAGAAGATCAGATACAAAATAAAAAATAACGTTAAATATCCGACTATTTTCTGCTTACCTTTTTTTTAAATGACAGTAATTACTGTATAATAAAAAAACACATTTTTGAAACATACTTCTTAATTTAATTTATATTTTGCATAATGACAAATACATATTTTATGTGGATTATTTTATAACCTTTAAATTAATTTTAATTGTTTTGCTGAAACAATAACTGTCTTTGAATAATTCAAGTATCCTTACAAATCTGTAACCTTTCATTGCGTCAATGAAGATTTTAAAAAATAAACACTTCTTAACGATAAGAGACATTGTACGAAAAAGCTTACTCTGCGCAAGCTTTATTTTGACATTTTAATCACACCCAATCTTTTTAATGTAATGGGCAAAGACCTATGTATAAATATAAAATATGTATATACATAACTTTAACGTGGAGCAGCAGAACAAGATTTTGAAGAACTTTGTCAAAAGTAGTAACTGGTGCCTCTTTTTTTGGACAATTTTGAAAGTACTTGATGTAACTCTATATAGTTCGCTCAGTTTTTTTTGGTGCAAGAGACAGTGCAGTGAATATAAACTCCTTACCACAGAAGAAAACAGAATACTCTGAATGCAATGTTGCATAACTTTTGCTCATATAATATGTCACCATTTGAATAACTATCCATACAATTTAAATCGTAATCAAACGTCTCAAAAAAGACTTATAAACAATGTTCAAAATTTCCAAATTATGCTGCATATAGATTTTGTAAAATTCTTATGTTTAATTTTTGCCCCTTCATACATGCAAAAGCGTCACAAACGAATCATTGCAGACTACGTTCGAGTCGTGTAGTTATTATATGGTGTTGGCGTTCGTAAATGAGAAGTGGGGAGTAAAATTTGGGATTTTTCATTTGGATCGTACCGTATACGATCCCAAATTTTAAATATTTTTTAACAGTTGTTTGTTTGTGAATAGATTTTATCCAAGATATTTTATATAATATGAGGATATAATATGTTACCAATTGAATGGCTATTGATCAAGTCTATTCGTATTCAAAATGATTGAAAATGCTTTCAAATAATGTCTAAAAAAAATTATGTTTCGTATTGGTTCTGTAAAATTCATAATATACATTTTTACACCTTTATGCATTCAAAAACAGCATAAACAAGGCACTGAAAACTACGTTAGAACAATGATGTTATTGCATGATGTTGGCGTTCGCAAACAATTAGGTATTTACGATTCCAAATTTTAAATGTTTTTATTAACACCTGATTGTTTAGAAATAGATTTTTTCTCAGAATCAAAATATTATTTACTTTTTTTTCATATTAATAAACATATTTTTAATATACTTTCTTTTCAAACATAAAATATACTTTCATAAGAACTATTCCTTAACAATTAAATATTAAAAAAAAATCCATATTTCCATTAAATCCATTTTTTTTAAAACTCTTAAGCCGTATTTAATTATCTTATTCCAGCATTTCTTTCTTTTCTGGATAGCTTTTTTTCCCTGTCAGATATATTTGTTCTTTTTAACTGGCTTTAATCTGTTGCAGAAATAAGTATACCGAAAAAAAAGGAAATTTATCAAGAAAATCTCTAGGAAAGAGAAAAAAAAGGAATTTTTCCTTTCCATGTGTATGTGTTCGAAGAATTGTCCTGGATTTTCTATCTAAGCTACAACAAGGAAACTTGAGTAGTTTGCAGTAAACGTATTTTCAAAGACTATTTTAGGGATAGGTATTTCACGGGCACCGGACTTTTATTTATTTGCTGAGAGGGAGAACATGTTGAGTACTTTTAGCTTCATTAAGAAAGTACCTTTTCTACTGTTACCATTCTATTTATTTTTTACCGGAGTCACGTGAGAGAAAAGCTTCTTTTCTGAAAAGCTAAATTAAATGGAAACGAAAGAGATTTTGGTTAGCCAGTACGTGAATTCTGTTTATATTAGACTTGAAAGAAAGGACTGCCACCACAGTTTTCCGCAGGATTAGCAAATTTATTTTCTTTATCTACAGTTTGCATGAGCTCTACTAATCGAAAAACTAATTCATTTTTGGAATTTAAAATTGTTTTATGCATAAAAAGTTATTTTTTCGACTGAAAAAAAAGTGTTGTAAAATTGTTTATATCGTTAGATATTTTTTCTTATAAAACTGACGTTTGTAAGATTACTAAAACCTTTTGTTTTACTGAAACATCCAAAAATCTCAAAATATTGGGTGAAGGTTGAGCATAGCAACTGAGGATCGCAATTTCTTGGGATTCAGAGCCTGACAAAGTTTCTAGAGCCTTCTCGCTCCCCCTTCTGTCATAATCTGTCGCGGGATTTTCAATTGAAGCAGCCTGAGACCTCCATATGCAAACACCAGTAGGTCCCAGCTTGATATTTCGAATATATATCGTAGTCACAGCCCTTCTCATATCATTCTTTTACTTAAGACAGAAGTAAATCAGACAAAGTTGAAAAAATCGATACACGTAAAATCATTTTTTAATTACTGCAATTAGTTTTAATTTTTGCAATATGTCTGAATTTTTTTTATCAGATTTTCATAACTGACGCCATGTGCACACTCATGAAATCGAACTTATTTTGTGAGCTAGGAAAATTTCCTTAAAATAAATAATTATAATATTTTCTTTGTTTCAGGTTCTTAAATTTTTCTGGAGGCGTGTGTCTGGACGCCTCTGTGTCTGGACGCCTTCCGTGCAATTGAAAAAAAAGCAGTTTTCGCGATCTATTTCGAGAAAAATGGCTGGACAACGTTTTTCTTTCTATAGTTATAGTGAAATTTCCACCTTCCTTTGATTTGAATAACTAACAGTAGATGCACAAGCTTAAAAAACAATGTATACCCATTTACTCAGTTGGATAATTAATTTAACTCATAATCTACTCCTAGTAGTATATGTTAAGTAATATAATTATAAGTAAATATTATTTTTCTGCATCTGCTTGTTGAGTGATGCGCGTATTGTTTGATAAGAAAAGCTGTATCACTAAAAATCAATTTTCTAGTAATAGTAAAAAGTTAATCTGCAAAGAATTTAGCTAAATTAGTAGCAATAATGTACTTTAGTAATTAGCAATTTACCGAGATGTGCATCAACATGCAACTGTAACATTTTCCAGCTAATTTAGCAGACACGTTTGATGAATAATTGCATGGAATTTACGTGAAACGAAATTATTGCATGGTTCATTTCCGATAGTCTTCTGTGGCATCTTGTTACTGTGTTTGTTTTAGCTCTTAATCAACTGAGTGTAATTAGACATTGTTGAACTTAGGGATAGGTATCTTGCTTTCTGAGTTTAGAATAATTTGTTTGCCTTAAGCAATGATATTAAGTACGTTTAGAAACATACTACTGTACGGTTCTCGCTAGGTAAGTAAAAAAAAAATTAAAGATGTGATTTTCTGTATTCTAGTTATTGATAAATAAATTTTTAAATTAAAAACTTAGATGCAGTGCTCAAAATAGAAAGTGGAAAACTTTGGAATTACTTTTGATTTAATGACCAGATCTTCACACTATCGTAAAGGTTCAAAGAGAAAGTATGCTAATTAATTAGTACAGACGATAGTTAGGTTACGAAATCAGATACAAAACCGTACTTTCGCTGAATATACGTACTTATTTTTCGCTGAATTTGGATTTCGGACTCCCAAAATATAAACTTAGCCACAATCTGGGGAGTATTGTCCTGATGGTTTGATCCGGTGAATGGTTCAATGTTTGGACCCTTTCTAGTTCATTTTACTTTATGCGTATTTTGCAAAATCTCGAGAAATTTCTAATCTATTTTAAAAAATTTTAGGACATAATAAAGTTCTTATCTCCAAAGCTAATTTCATGCAAAAAAAAACTTTTTGTAAATATTTATTATTATTTTATTTAATAAGTTTGTAAGGTATAATATTTTTTTACATCATTTAAAAGAATGCAAAATTTGAGGGAAATCGGTCGAATAGTTGAGAAATTGAATTTTACAAAAGTCGTGTTTTAAAATTTTGATTTCGCGCATTGTACATATTACATTTTAATGACAGTCTACAAAATTCAATAATTTAAAATTGAATTTCAAATTTTGAACTAAAAATATACTAAGAAAAAATATAAATTAATATTAATAAAATTTATTTTACAGTATGAAATAAGAGAAAAACGTTTTCTAAAAATAACACGTAAGTAACACTACCAGTTATTTTCTTCTTTTTCTGAAGCTTAAATGATTGATTGCAATTGAAAATTTAGAAAAAGTTGCCAAGATTTTCAATTTCCTTTCATGTGAGACGAATTGTACGACGCACCTGACATCAATTTTAAACTAGTGTATTTTTGTTTATAATTATTAGAACTTCAAAATTATTATTTTATTTGATGAAACAGATGCATATAATTATCTTTGAAATAATATTCTATTCTTTGCAAGAAAATTGCCTTAAATTTAGATTTAAATTGTTTTGGTCATAAATTTCAGAGAGTCATTGCGATTAGTTTTTTTTTTTTAAATGATATGGATAATTTTCTTTTTTCATTAGTTTTGCGTAATGTATATTTCTCTCCAATATTTCTCTCAGTTAAGTTTCCAAATCAGTCAATCTATAATAAAATTAATTGTTAGGAGCATTTAGAAATTAGAAACGTTATTAGAAAATCTCAGCTTAGTTTATCAAGAAGCCTCTGAACTATTTTAAAATATTTATTAAGAATTAAATTGTCTTAAAAATTGTAAACATTTTATTTATCGTTAAACAAGATATTCATTTATTAAAAGTAAAACTCTCAATCATCATAAAATTCATTAATAATTACAACTAAAGAAGCTAAATTTGGAAGGATTTTCTTAAGTTATTCCTTTAATTTTTTTTTTATCAAAATAGATAATTCAATTAATATGGAACTATAAGCTATACTTCATCATATTAATTCATCTTTTTGCATTGATTTACGCTAAGATGTTCAGATTGAGAAGTAGATTTCGGAGAAGTGAGAATTGAGGAAATAATTTGGTATTACATCATCTTTTTCAATTTTGTTGCTGGAAATATGCAAGTAGAGTACTGAAAAAAAAAACAGATCGAGCTTAATAACTTCGAATGATCGGATCTTTATGTTGTAGGACTCAATCTTCATGGTTCGAGTGGTTGACGACAATTATGCTAGTTAATTAGCACAGACGATGTTTTGAGTTTTGAAATCAGACACAAAAACGTACTTTCTTTGAATAAATATAATTCAAAGTTTGGATTCGTTAATCGTATTTTTATCTTCTGTGTATTTTGCCATATCCCAAGAACATTTTAAGTAAATCAAAACATTTAGCAAAACATTTTAGCATTTATAAAATTCATTTATTTAAAGGCAATTTCATTCATTTTAAGTAAAAAAATCGTAATTTTGGATTTTTATTTCTCAAGAACAAGTCGACCAATTTGTCTTAAACTTTGTTTTTTGCTATGCAAAATTACATTCTAGAAAATGGTGTAGATAATCGAAAGAAATTTGACTTGTATACCTTGCAATTACGCAAAAAATAAAATTAAAAGGACCAACCTCTGAACCACTCTCCTGAGCAAACTATTGAAACTATATTTTCATAATTGCTGCTACCTCCTACATTTTAGGTGAAAATCTGAATCCTTCGGGAGAAAAAGGTATGTTTACTCAGAGAAAGTACATTTTTGTGTCTAATTTCATCATCATATATCATCTGCTCTCATTTATTAAATATCCTCAAAAAATTATTTGCATCAAAATGGTAAACAAATGCCAGCCATTGACTATTAGGCTTCTAGATCTCCATAACCTTTTAACAATACAGTCAAAGTCTTTTGGAGAGGAACACGTGTCCAAATGCTCAGCTGTCATGGCTTGTTCGGAGTTACATAAAAGACAATCTGATGAAGTAGTCAATTTGAAGTGAAATAAATGAGAATGCAGACAATCATGCCCAATCAAAAATCTAAACTTGGCTACCGACGTAGCACGGGGTGAATCCGGAACACTGAGTTCCACAGAGCACTTTCCAAGACTTATCTCTAGCAATTTGCATCAAAATATCATCTGCTTTAATTAATAGACATATATGAAGTCACCTTCATGAACCATTAAGTCCTAAAACGTCATTAGATGAAAGGTTATTCCAAGTGGCCCACTTTTTAATTTTTTGCTTGAAACAAATAAGGTTCCTTGGAAAATATTTACGTAGTAAAGACAGCGTAAACAAAATATTTCAAAACAGCAGAATGTCATTAACCATCGATTTACAAAACATTGTATATGTAAACTTTAAAAACATCGAATAATGAGAAAAAAAGCGAACAATTAAATCATAAAATTTAATTTCTCACTTTTTTGTGTACTTCTACTTCACATTCTAAACCACCAAGTAAATGAGAAATGCTTTATTTATGTGAAAAAAATATGACAGTGGAAAAGATTAAGACATAACATTTTTATCCAGAACTTATGACCACGTATTGAAGAAAATCGAATAATATTTGAGGAGCAAGAGTAATTAACTAGAGTGCTTAGCCATGCCTTCTTTTCCTAGAAGCAATCATTTTCGGACCTTAGTCACTCAATGTAATTGGAAGGAATCTTTCGCTCAGCGTAATACAAAACGAACGCATGTGATGCTGATTCATTCTTATAAGCGATTTTGGTAACTTAATCCATTGCAATGCATCATCGGTTTTTTCTTTGATTACAAAAGGATTTGACTTGGTACAACTTGTAAAAAAGAAGGAAATGTACATTTTCTTGATAAGACGACTTTATTCATTTTCGAAGACGATTGGTACGCTACAAAATGACATTAGGAAGTGTTTAATTGTAATGATGATTTTAATTTTATTGTAATAAGGAAAATAATAATGAAAAATGCTTATTTTTGTACCAATGGGACAGATTTTTTTGTCGTTCTACGTAACACATATATATTTAAAAGAGAATATCCTGACAAGTTGATTTTAATAACAGTGAAAGGCTACAAGTAAGCCACAAAATATCATTTAGTGTATTTATAATATCAGCGCAAAAAATGATAAATGGAATTATAAAACAAATAATTTTATGGTAAAACATTTAATTCTGTTCAGGAATTGTAATGATGTCTGGAACAATATTATGCTTTTTATTGTTACAATTATAATAGAATAAATATAGTTTTAGAAAAGGAGCTTAAGACATCCAAAATACTTTTACAAGTAAAGAAGAAACTAAATTCCATAATGGACTCAGGTAGTGAGACTCGAATTTATCTGCAGATATAATGCTTGGAAGTACATAAAATAACAGAATTTTATCGCAAAAACAAATGTTTTTAAATAAATGTTACAACTAAATGTTGATGCCTCTCAAAATATATATATATATATATATATATATATATATATATATATATATATATATATATATATAGGTCATTCTCACAAAAACTGTCATTTTTCAGTTCATAAAATCCCAAAAAAGTAAAGTGAATAAAAAGCTCTGAAACTTTTTATATTAATAGAAATATGTAATGGCATTATAAAGAAAGTATATATCCTATAAATTATACTTAATATTTAAATTAATTAATTTTTTAAATAATTAATTTATAATTAATTAATTTATAATAATTAATAATTAATTAATTTAATAAATAAATTAATTAAATAAATAAATTAATTAATTTACTAAATTAATTTATTAATTTTTCAATTCATTTTTCAAATTAATTAATAAGTAAATTAATTATTTTCACTATTTAAAAAGTGAGGGAATGACACTAATAGTAAGGGAATGATATTTTATTTTAATACATGTTTTTATCTAAGTTACATCTACCTAAAGTTTGAAAATTATAACATACCAAGTATATCTAATATTAATTATAATTTAGTCTTATATATTTAATAGTTTTTACAGGTTTGGGAGATAAAATTGGCTGGCACGATTGAACAAAAAAAAATTTGATAATATACTCATCTTGAATCATTCCCTCACTTTATACACTAGTGAGGGAATGACGAATTCAATAAAATTTAAAAATAACAGTTAGGCCTAATTAATTTCTGAAGTCAATCGCATACAATTATATTCATACAAGAAAGCAACATATAATTATCCACTTTCTCTATGAAGTTGTATTTTATTTTACTCTAAAAAATGACATGAGGGAATGACGAATGTAAAAAATTTTACCTGGTTTGATTCATTCAAATTTATTCCACAGCAAAGCTTCTTTAAGTTGAAGATGGAAACATACTGCAATTTTGTTCTATGATGCCAGTTGTTAACTTCTGAAGTTTTTATTAAAATATTTTTATTCTAAGAAGATTGCAGGTGATAAGAACATTGTTGTGAGGGAATGACGCGAAACACTGGGGACAAAGTTTAAAATAGTGCGGTGTTAATATTTTTATCAGAAATTAAATTTAAAATTGATTTCCTGAATTCTATATTTCAGTATTCTGAAATAAAAAACACGAATTTGTAAAAAAAAAAAAAAAAGTATTTCAGAAACAATTTTTTTCTTTTTTTAAATCAGCATTGGGGACAAGTAAGGGAATGACATATTGGTATATTTTAATTACCTAAAATAAATAAAAAATAAAAATTGATAATTTTATTTTTATTCTTTTGTTAGCTTGCATTCTGAAGGACACTTTCCCTGAATTTTTTTTCTTCGTAAGCTGTAAAACAAACATAAAATATACTGGGGACATGAAAATGACTGTTTTTGTGAGAATGACAAATATATATATATATAATGTCTCCCCAAACATTTAAATATTTGACAATATATTGGCAAATATTTATTACTGAAACATTGGATCGTAACATTGAGGAAATATCTTGCTTGAAAAAAATAGTAGCGGGTCAGTTTAGGATCATAGTTTTAATGAATTGAAATCAGAAGTATCTCAGAAAAACTGATCAGTGTTCCACATGGGACAAAGAAATAAATTGTTTTTATTGTATTGTATACTTTCAATACCACTAAAAATAAACATAAACGAAGAAAATTCTTTTACTTAAAATCAACAACAATTACACATTTACCAATTGCATTTCATTTCTGGTAAATCGTATGTTATTCGCAATAGACAAATTATAATACTTTTCTAATTAAATGTCTAAAATTTACTCTTTTAAAATTTCTTTGATAAAAGATAAGTTTATCCTCCTTAATACTCACAAAACAAGTCTTTCTCCAAATTCGCCAACACAAATACAATAAATTTAGAAAAACAATTTAACCTTCTTAAATTAATCTGAATTGCGTAGCCTAAAAACAAAGCTAATAAGTCTTAGCATTTATTTACAGAATAAAAATTTAGTTTTTTAATTACTTGATCTTGATTCATCTAATACACTCTTCTTTGAATTAAGTTGCCAAGATCAGTTTGATAATTGATTATCGCACTCAAGAACTTTCTATTCTGATAAATTGCTATAGTAGTCAGGGGAAATATTTTCATTAATTAAATGAATGCCAAAAACCTTTTGAGCAATTTATTCATTGATATTTTCATGAAAAACGCTGATATTTCTAAGTACACTTGGGCATTATTTATTTCAAATAAATACATTTTATATATTATAATTATGTCATTCCATAAATAATTTTCATTTTGTTTAGTAGTTGAATATCATGGATCATATTAGCATCCTCTAAAACTGAATATTTTTAAACATCTTAAACAGGAAAATTTTAAATAAAAGCGAAAATTTCATTGAGCTATAATGAAAACTTGTTACCTAAATATTTGAATGCAAAAAAAACGAGCATGCATCCCATAGATGGTTGCAAGTTTATACAACAATTGTCGAATAATACAATACATCTTTTCCCCTCATATCTTATGTCGCTAAAAGACACGGTGAATGATTTTTAAAATAATATTAGAACTTTTCATTGAAGAAAGAAATCTTTAATTTCTTTTCAACAAAGATTTTAATATTTCTTTACAAAAAAATTTCAATTTCCGGGATAAATCAAAAATCCTCTAAATTATGTCGAAATCTTTTATAATTCACAAATAAACAAAGTTATTATATCTTTTAATTTTAACAAGAAAAAAATGTTAACTTACTTGATTATTTTCTGAAGAAGAAAAATCCACCAATTTTAACGATTTTCAAATTAATTCAACTATGCAGGTTTCATACTAGGTTTGAGCAGTTTTATATTGCATTTATTGATTTAACACGCTTTGTTTTTTTTATAACATATCTAAGCTAATGAATAATGATTTCAGAATTCAAAAGCACCAAACCTTAAGTATATCCTATGAAAATATTTAAAATTGCTGTTTTAAAATCAATTTAGATTATCGTGCTCACTCAAAGGGTAAACTGTTTACCATTCGTAAAGATTTAAAAATTTGCAGGGGTTGTAGATGAGGGGATTATTGCAGATTACCGCATATATTACAGAAGTTTAATGCAATTTAACTGCTTTTCTAAAAAATGTGTATTTGATGTTTACTTCTATTCTTTATTTATTTATACAAAATATGTAGTATGATATGCTTGAAGGCCATATTAGTCAAATAAAGAGCAGACGGAAAAAAATTATTGACAGATATAGAAAAAGGGGCTTTAAAAACAAAAAGGTATTGTCCCTCCACCAGACGCTTTAAGATTTGGAAGCATCGGGCTTGGATTTATACGTGACCTAGGATGTATCTTTGTACTTTTTGCTTCTAATTTGTACTTATTTCTGTTCTTCAACTTGACAAAGGTGTGCAAAGCCGTCTTTTGTTTAGAGCTTACAAGCTTGTATATTTATAGATCAAAATAAGTAAATATTTAAAATAACTATCGCAATGTGATAATAAAGTAAAAATTTATAATTTTAACGAAAATTGAACCTACTACAATGAAATTTTAGAGTGTTAAGTGGAAGAACAACACATTTTGGCAGCGAAGGCTTCAATTTGGTTTTCACAAAAAGTTTTGTGGAAAACTACGATTGTGAATATTTATCTGATAGAAATTAAGCAGAGAAACTAAAATATTTTCTTAAATTTGGATCGTGGTGAAGAATCCCCCAAAATCAATGAAGTTGTTGTTGTTGTAGTTCATTTACGTCGCACTAGAGCTGCACAATGGGCTGTTGGCGACTGTCTGGGAAACATCCCTCAGGATGATCAGAAGACATGACATCACAATTTTGATCCTCTGCAGAGGGGATGGCACCCCCGCTTCGGTAGTCCGACAACCTGCAAGCGAAGTCGAGCACTTTACGGTAAAAAAGTTTAACGAGGCAAAATCAATAAAGACCATTGTTCGCAAGTGATTGGAATAGAAACAGGAACGAAAATTGCAGAGAGCCTTGAACTTTGGGCTTATCTACATTAGAAAAAGTGAAATTTCCTAAGGAAATTAATTAGCTTAAGGTGTAAGTTTACTTGAGAATTTGAATAAAAGTAATAAATTAATTACTGAATTTGACAGAAAGGAGAGCAGCAATAAAAACTCTGTCCAAAGATCCGCGAGATCTTCTATCAGGTCATAGTGAAGGAATAGGAATAAGGTACGATCTGGAGATGTCAAGATCACCCTGTATATTTATTAACGTTCATGGTAAATAAACAAATGGGTGTACACGAAGATACTCAAAAATTCCAAAAGCATTCAGAAAAATTTACAATGTAATTTCTTGAAGGTTCACTAGTTCATAACTGTTCAAAAAATTTGTAATTGTTCGCACGAAATTTATAATTACACACTTTTTACTACATATGAACAAGTGAACCTTTAGGACATTCCTGAACATTTTGTACATTCCTGAATTCTTAAGAATTTATAACAAAACTGCGCAATGAACGTGCCTGACTCCAGTGACTTCCATGATGATTATTCACGATTATAATCACTGATGATTCTTGTATTGAATCACTCCTAACAAATTCATTAAGCTGGGAAAATACCTGACTTGATTCCCGGTTTTGAGCAAAGAATATCTTCTATAAAATCAATATTTTTTGAACCCTTTTTTTTCTTTATTTTCCCTAGTTATTTAATAAGTATCCTCTTTCAATAATTCATTTTCAAGTAACAGACGAAAGGAAAAATGTATGAATAAGCTTTTTTTATTCTTTACACATATACCTGTCTGATTGGTGTGTTTAGTTTTTGCCTACCATGGTGTAGGCAATTCGAAATTAATAATATCAACTTATTTCATGCATATACCTGTAAGTTTGTGAACTCTATGCAAAGGACAACTTTTATATATTTGCTGGTTAATACTACAAAAACATTGAACACACCAAAGCTCATCAAAAAATAACTTACAATTGTTTAATTGAAGTAGGGCCTACATCACAGAGTTCCAACAAATATCTCACTCGGGGTGATAGCTGAACAAACGTAACAATGTTATCGCATTTAAAGATAGTGTTATTCACTTGCTTTGGTATTTCTTATTCATTGTTATTCTTATTCCTGAGATATTTTATTTATTGATTCCAGTCAACCTTGATATGTGTAAAGCATGGTTAAATGTATGAGACCACAGTTCCCTTGAAAAGCACTGCTGGATATCGACATCAGAGGTTAAGGATTAAATGACTAATGGTAATTCTAAAAAACTAACTCAGTGGCGCGACAACCCATTAAGAGGGCCAAGGCCGACTGTGCTCATCTCAGTTTTCTTGACCTTGGGCTCTGGGGTGCAGGAGCATATGTTCCGGTCGGGTGGTCAGCCGAACGCGGAACCCCCAGTGTTAGTTCCCAAGCATGCTTGGTACTCATTTTATCGACCCACTGAAGGGATGAAAGGCTGAGTCGGCCTTGCCCGGCCCAAGGATCGAACCAAGGACCTGTGGCACGGTCGCGCGAAGCGCTACCACTCAGCCACCGGGCGTCAGGTAATTCTAAAGCGGTAAAAAAGTTTGGTTAGGAAGGGGAGAAAATGAGGATTTCCTTTTTTTTCCTTGTAACTTTCAGCGTTTTCCTAAGCTAGAATTTTACTGTAAATTAATAAAAAAAATGCTAAATATAACTTCTTAACCTGCATTTAGCAAATGACGTCGATAAAGCTTTAAACAAAAGACAGATGAACTTTCAACTGCAATAATGCTTAATTATTTTTTTAAATATTTATCTTCTTATTTTCAATAAGTTTAGAAACAACTTAGCACCTCACAACAGAAGGAAAATATCATTGGGACACTTACCCTGAAACAAATTATAAATACATAAAAATTGTGATATTTATCTTTATATCTTTAGTGTCATCTGAGCTAAACTTATTTTAAATATGTTCCAAGGTATCCAAAGAGCAGCATTATTGACGTCGATAAGTCTTTCAACATAAAACACAGATTAACGTCAAAGTTTAATAAGGTGTAATTATTATTTTAAATATTTATCATCTTATATTTATTAAACTTAGAAATAACCTAACTCATAAAACTTATAAGAAAATGTAACTGGAATCCTTATTCTTGAAAGAATTTTAAACTTTTCATAAGAATTCCGATACCTATTCAGATATATTCAGTGTCATCTGAATTAAACTTATTTTTTACGTATTCATTAATGAGGAAGATAAAGCTTTCAGCAAAAGACGTATCAACGCCTTTACATTACAATTCATAGTGATTATTTATCTTATTTTACTTAAGAAACTAAGAAATAACTAAAAGTATAACAATGAAATGAAAACAAATAAGATGAATACGTATCCCAGAAAAGCAAAACTAATAATACCCAACATAAGAATCCTAATATCTTTTCATATATCTTCAGTATCATCTGAATTAAACTTACTTTTTATGCATTCCTAGTTATTCAAAGACCAACGAGCAGCATTAATGAGGACGATAAAGCTCTCAACAAAAGACCGATCAACGTCCGGATGTAATAAGGCATGATGCAAAAAAGTTAATAACGGAAGACGCGCTTCGAAAAAAGAGCCTTCACATCGAATATAAAGAATGAGGTAATGTTCTGAAAGGAAAAATCAAAACATCATTCTTTCATATTAATCCACTCCGTCTTTTATTGCTCTTTTTATCGTCTCTTTATCTTTATCTGTATGAAAAAAAAAGAAAATGTCTTTCTCTTATTTCTCCAAAAGAATAGCTTGGAAATAATACAGAATTATACAAATTATGCCGCTGAAAAGAATTCTTACTCACTTATTTCAGATTTTGTTATGATACATCGTAATCTACTGAAAGATAAAGATATATTTCAGTTAGGGGAACATTTTATCGCGATGTCATCGGAGTATAAATTTATATTTTAATGTCAATTAAAATGATATATATTTGATATTTTAAACTTAATGAACAGTACGGTCTTAAGCCTTCTAGGAAAGAGATAAACTTGATTTTTTTCTGAAGTTGAAAAAACGGAATGAAAAAGACAAAGAAAAAGGATGAACGGATGTGAGCTATTCGATCATTATAGAACCGAGAGATACTTTTTTTAAAAGCGATAAACAGAATTATAGGAAAAAGACAGTTACTCATATATCAATGTATGCATTGTGTCATATTTAAAGAGTCGTAATAAATTTTATCTTGTCCTGATTGTCAGCAGTACTAATCGCAAAAATTACTAATGATTTTACAGAAAAGTGGATCTGTAAATTTGTAAAATTAAAAACCAAAAACACATTATGCGAGATGTATTCCCGGTCTTTATGCGAGAGAAGATGAAAATTACCAATAAGTCAATGTTAATCCACTACAAAATCATGCACAAAGCCGTGCCTACACAATGCCAACGCGTGCCAACATATGCCAACACAAATTAAAAAAAATAAAGATATAATGTATTTAGCATCACTTGTCATGAAGCTATTACTCGCTGCCAAATCATAACAGTCCATAACATTTCCATACCATAAAATTTTTTCCGGAACATATGTCTTTCGAGGGATCATAAAACACTTCTTTCTCGGTTTTTAAACTACTTGGAATTGATTCTGTATATCATTATAATTTTTTGTACCAAAATATTACTATAATTTTTTATACATGTATTAGCATATTTGGTACTTATTACATAACCCTTCAACATTAAAATTTTGTGAAAAATATATTTGTCAGTAACAGTCAACGATAGCTGAAATTAAAAAAAAGGAATTCTTATTAGAATTTGATAAGGATTTTGGAGGATGGCCATTCCTCTATCTAACCTTTAATTTACTATTGAATATTTAGTAGTGGAAAAACAAATTTTTTAGCACATATCTTATTTTATTTTATTTCAAATATTTCATATTAGCAATATTAATAAATCATTAATGTTAGTAATAAAATGATAATTTTTTATGGCTCCACAAATTAATAAGTATCTTTTCTCTATTATTTTTTCTCCATTATTTTGCTCAAAAAAATAAACTCTCCAACTTAATGTATAACAAAATTAAAAGTGAAAAAAAGAATTCTAAACAAATTATCCAACAGCAGCTGTCACCATAGCAGCACATGTAATGACGGCGCATGCGCTCTGTTTACTATTACTCTTGAGCACAGTTGAAACGTTTGATGATGTCCAAATAAGATGCGCTCGCCATCAAACCTAAAGCAAGACACATTTTGTCAAAGGGTAAAAAAATTTAAAATAATTCCTGTTTTTTTCTACTTATTATTTCTTATTTGCACTTTCTTAGAAAGTGCAAAATACATACGTCAAAATTATCTCATCAAAATTAAGATTAACCATATTTATTTTCATTTGACAAGATGGTTCTGAAGCTCGAATCCAATTCATGATACTTCAAATTTTCCTGTGATCAAGTAATTTTTTCCGGTACTTACCTCTTTTAAAGCCATAAAAACTTTGTACCACAGTGCATATATTAAATTAATATGTTACTACATTTTCATTTATTAGAAAAGCAGGTGCAATACCATTAGTATAAATTTTCAAAATAACCCTTTCATCTCCAGCAATATTTTAACTACTTTTATGAGAATTAGTACATTTTATCTATTAATTTAGTTAATTTTATCTATAATTTTATCTATTAATCTATCAATTTTTATCTATTAATTGTTCATTTAATTTTTACTTATTTTGATACAATTTTTTACTTTATTTCAAATTTTGTAAATTCAAACAAAAAAATATGCGTTTTGAACAAAATTTGTCAAATGTTGTAAGAATGATTCTTTAAAAAAAATGTATTTTCAAATATTTATTTTTCATTACTAATCAACCGTTTTCATTTCAATTATGGATTTTGAAAATATTCTGAAAAAAGTGGAGTCAACATTAAAAGATCCTAAGTTAAAATTTTATTTCGGCAATTCTCCTAACTAGCACCACAAAAGGGGTCATATTTCAAAAAATGAAGCAATATGTTCCATATTTATGTTTTATATTTATGTTTTACATTTAAGCTATATTCTTATCCAAATTTACTTAAAAAAATATTATAATGGTATTAGCTTATTTTATAGTCAGAAAGAAGTAGAGCTGATTTTAAATTTCAACCTTTGAAATGGTTAAAAAAATAAAAAGCTCTTTTTGTTGAAATTATTTAATAAATACTTTTTCTCTTCTTATGGAATTGCTAATCTAATAATATTTCTTACTATATATATACTTGAAACGATTTATTCTTGTTTTTTTTTTTAATAATTTAATGTATTGATATTTTTTTAGTACTGATATTATTATAGCCGCGATGGTAAAAGGATCAGAACTATCCTTGTGAAGGATTGACGTTTGATTCTCAGTGGCAGATTGAAGTCCATATAGCTGTATCTCGATGGGTACTTCCATGTTTGAGAAGTAAAGATATCTTGCAAGCAATGCTGCCCAGATAGCTACAATTCTGATGTTATGTTGGTCACGAAATTGTTTAGCCTTAACTTCCACCATCAAGCGTGCTAACAATGAACTGTAATGGGGTTGCTTTATTTTTACTTGATCAAGAACTGTATGATGTAAGTCATTAAATAATTTTTTTCAGGTTCCAAACAATCAGAGCAGAGCCTTTAAAAATGGATACTAGGAGTTATGAAATAATTCTGGTTTTAGTTACTATTTTTTGAGAAAAAAAATACAATATAGATTTTTTACTATAAGCCTTGCCGTTAAAGATAATTTAGCTACAATATTTATTTATTTATTTAATTTAAAAAAATACACCTTAAAAAGACTTTTTATACTTACTTCGGATTGGTAACTTTTTCACATGTGCTAGAAAACTGGTAATGTATCAAAACATTTATAGTTGGGCAGCGATATCAATTCTCTTAGTAAAAACAAATATTATGCTATTTTGTTATTAATTTCAATTTAGTCAGATTACTGTAATTCCTTAAATAAATCTTGGTTAGATTGAGATTTATTCATCAATTAATTATCTTAAAACTGTAACAAGTAGATGACCTTTTTAAAATATCGTTAAAATAAAAAATTCTTTTATCTCACAAAAAAAATAATATTTTCGTTTTTCGATTCGAAAATAAGCGTTAAAAAAAGCATGGAAATAATTTAAGGCAAGAAATTATGCGCATGTCATTGTCATATCCATATCAGACGTTTCTATTAGTTCACCTTTCGCATTATTTTTTTTAACAATACATTTCTTACTTTGCTCGAAAAGAAAAAAAATGAAAAAAAAACATGCATGTTTTCTGAAGAAAAAAAACAATTACATAAAAACATATTGTTGATGAAGAAATTTGCATAAAAATTTTCAAAGATTTTGATGAATAAATATTAAATATTGTTTTGATGTATAAAAAATCTACTTAAATATTTGAATTTAAATCAACTCATTGTTTGACCTCAACTTTTATAAACCATGCTTTTGAGCTAAATAATCGAGCAAAAGGGAGAAAGAAAATAGGAAACAAGTAAATATTTCAAAACAAATTTTAATAAAGAGATTCATACTTAAAAAATAGAATTTTTTCAGTTATATTGATTTAGAAATAAAAGATGTTTATAGGAATTTAAATTAATTCCACAAAAACACCCGTCCTGTTAAAAAAAAAGTTTAGGTTTGATTGTAATGGGCTAACCATAAAATTTAAATACGGAAATTGTTATACTTCTTAAATTTAAAATATTTATACACACTTGAAAAAACATGTGTATTAGAGGAAATGGTGATAAAAAAACATTCATATATTACCAACATACCTATAAGCACGGTATCCTGACGTTAGGTTTTTTTATAAGACATAATACAGAGGTGTATGTAGGAAATGTAAGGTTCTTCGCAGGTGAGATAGTTTGTAAAATGCAATGGTGCTAACTTATTTTAATAACTAGAAAATATTATTTGTACAAACAAATAAATATTCATTCTTTTTTAAATAATTATATCGTTTTTCGAATCATTATACTCTAATTTTACTTTATGCATTTTTTTTAACTTTCAAAATCGTTCATGAAAATCAAAGTTCCTTTAGTAATATTTATATGATCAATACTTATATGTATTTAATACATTCATTACATTTGCGAACTTATTGCTTGTAAAGTTAAATATATACTGTATATAATATAAACACAATTAGGTTCTCCTATTTTCACAATTAAAATTTATTATCGCACGACAATTTTGTTTTTAATCTAGTTCTTATGATCTAATTAAGCATTTTTTTTTAACATTCTTGAAATAAGAATTGATTAAGATTTTTGAGACAGACAATGGCAGCATTTAAGTAGTAATATCATTATCAAATAATTTTAGGCAAATAATATAATGAATGTCATTATATTACTGGTAATACTAGTGTATTTGAAACAATAACTATTACTATTTTTGTTTTAAAAAAAATTAACTTATTTGCTTAAAATTAAATGTTCTGTTGAAGTTAATTTCGATTTTTTCACATTTATTAAATGCATAACTGATATTTTATTACCTGATATTAAATAGATTTATAAATATAAAATTAACTTAAATTAATAATGTATGAATAAACAAATTATTTTAATTTCTTTTCTTAGAAAATGACATGATTTTTAAATAATAATTAATTGATGTAATATAATAAAAATATAATTTAATAAGTTAGTAAAAATATAATACAAAAAGTAATTAACTTCAAATTTTAAGTAAGCAATTATTTAATTTAATAAAAAAATTATGTTTTGAGTAAAAGTAAGTAACAAAAAATAAAAAAAGGCAGCAAAGTAATAAAAATGAAATAGTTTTAAAACAGTTACTTTACTAAAGAAAAACAAGAAATTCACATGCTATAACGTATTACTTGTGCTCAAGGGTGTGTATGAAGAAGTTTGGATTCTCAAAGTTAAGTGGAGATTTTCTTTTGAAGCAGAATTTACTGGAGTTTCTCATCGACCAAAGACATTATACCGAAGCGACCTCTACAATTCTAAAACAGAATCCTAAGAGAAGTTTACGAAAAGAATAAGAAGTCTTTTGAGTTTAGATGCTTGAACTGAAATATGGATAAGTTTGCTTTACTTTGATAATCCTCCTACTTGTTAAATTTCAAAACTGACATAGTTTGTAAATAGCTCTTGGTACGTAATAGTTAATTAACAAATGCCTTTGCATTGTTGAATTGTTATATCTTTGCGCAGAAAATAATTTAAATACAAAAGTCTTAGGAGTTTCATATTTTTTGGTTTAAATAATTATTGTTACATATCATATATAAAGTAAAATATTAAAAGCAAATATTCTAAACACACATTTTTTAAAAGAATATATCTACAAAAAAAGGAAAGTCTTAAAAAACGCATTTATTTATATAAAACTGCGTGAATGCTAACGCTTTACTTGTTTAAAATTAAAAATATATATACTTTAAAGGAAATTTATTGAAAAGAACTGTTTTACTTAAACTTGATAGCATTTTGAAAAAAAAATATTTTTGCGAAAAGTTTAAATATAAAAGCACTTTTTGAACTAAAATAAAAAATAAGAGTAATAACTGTTTTCATGATGTTCTGAATGAATTCCAAAATCATATTTAATAATAAAGTGACTTGAAACACATAATAGATCCTAGAAAAATATTAAAGCATACATCTGTTGTAAAATCTGCAATGCACAAAAAATATATAATTACATTTCGAGGGGTGAAAAAATATTACTATCAAGCTATATTAGAGAATATTAGATGACTATATACCCAAGACTATATCCAAGAGAATATTAGATGATAATCACTATATCAATATATCTATTACTACAAACTAAGCATAATTAGCGTTAATAGTAATTTGGCGATCTTTTTACAGATTCAAGCTGCTAATTAGTACCTAAAAGATTCGAACGATTACGAGACAATTTTATTTACTCTCTAAAACGTGAATTAAACCAAAAAATATTAATTTCACAATTTATAAATTTTAAAAATTTATGAAATCTTGTAAGCTACTGACAGGAATATCTCGAGTAACTTTTATACGTTATCATACGTTACCAATGAAGCCTCCCTATTAGGAACTAGGTCTATCTATTTATCTGAATAACCTTTTTTTTCATTTAAACTTACTTTTCTAGAAATTACTGACAAGCAGTGTATTCAAATAGGCCCAGAAATAGTTGTTTGGTGAGTATGGCAAGTTCATCTTTAAATCATTAAATGACGTAATCTTATTCCAATGATGCAATTCTACGCTAATTCTAATACACTAATGGGATACATTCTTCTCACATTCCTTACATTCATACAGAAAACTCAAAATTTATGTTTTTCGAAACTAAAACAATTTAGGTAAATAAAAGTACCATTTTAAAGGCGGATAATCAGTAATTAAAGTAGCGATTACACATGAATAACAAGCATATAATAGAAAGTCATCTATTGAGCAGTTCGATCAAATCACCAAATAATGTAATTCTCAATCTTCATGAAGTTTCCTCATATGTGCCCCCACTTAAATAAATTCATTAAACAGACAAAGACAGTAGACAATCTGTAAACAGACATAAAGGAAACACTAACGAGTTTAAAATAGGTATATTAAAAAAGTTTATGTAGAAATATACCATTTTTACAAGAAGTAGCACATTTCCTGCCTCACTTTGGACGAATTAAAATTCAAATATAAAAAAGAGAGGGTATTGTCCCCCAAAATAAATGTTGATGCATTTCATTTATTTATTCCCGGAGCATGAAAAACAATCAGGTTTTAAATAGTGCGGTCCTTAGTTTTGTCATAGATATAGAACATTGACCCCTTCACGTTGTCCTAGGGATTAGAATCAGAAGACAGGACAATCCTTTCCATACCATACACAAGTATCAAAATACTATACCCAGTAGATTTTTAAATGTGAATTGAAGTATTATATTGCTGGAAAGGGAAACTTGGGATGCTATTACTAATTATCTTTGAAAATGGCATCTTCATTCTATTGATTTATTTATTTTTGCAATGAATTGATATATGATTGGCCTGGATTAAAAGTTACGTTAAGTTTATCACTATACCCGCACTGTCCTTACGCCCTTACGCCATTAACGAGCCTTTACCTTCCTATCTACAGAAGGCTAACATTTTTCTTTTCTTTTCTATTTCACTTTTTCATTGTACGATATATTTGCAATATTAAATTATTAATCAATAACCCGTGTTGAAATGAATCAACATGCAAAGATAGAAAAAGAAAAACAAATTAAATATTTAAGACGACTTTGAATTCCATTGATAACATTTACGTAATAGAAAAGAAGATTTCTGATGAGATGAGAGAAGAAGATGTGAGAAAGATTTCGTTTGTTTCGTATTTGATATCAATAGAATGCAATACGGCGTGCATGCACAAAAATGGAAATTCATTAACGGTGAGTGGAAGTTTTGGCTGTGGTGGAAATTTTAAACTAGCTCTCATTCATACCACTAGCGAGCACCAAAATATGTTAGAAACCCGTTTAGTACCATTTACATGGGAAACGGTAAGGCAATGCGTCCATTATTGTAGCAAACGGGAATCGTTTTTTAGATGGTGGATGCGTGTGATGATATAGCCTGTCTTTTCCCCCGGTTTCTATCAGAAAGAAAATGTTATAGGCTATTCCTAGTAGGGCTGCGTTTGTAAAAGAGAGACAGTTTTCAGTGTGTAGCAAAATTGAAGGCAGCCATCACTGAAACCAGTGATAATATTTTACTATACTGTCCTCCAGGGATTAGTAAACGGTATGCAACGTCGTATTTCTCAAGTTTAATCTAAATATGGCTGGTATACTAGCTATTATCTGTGGTGGTTAGATTTAGGACAGGCAATTTTTTCCTCATTTTTTTACCTGTTTTTTTCTGTCTCAAGTGTTGCAATGCGTAAGCTATGTATCTCTAGATGAATTTTGTTCCTGTTAGATTACTTTTTGTCCATTTACTGTATCGAACTAAGGTGGCTTTATTTGTGTAAACACTCTTAATCTCAACTCCAAGTTTTTAACTGATATAATAAATAATTTTGTATAATTGAATCAAAGTTAAATAATTTATTTAGTCTTTTTCTTAATTATATTTTTTACAAAATTTAAAAGAGAGGAAACAAAATTACAAACCAAAAAATATTTTTTAAACAAAGCTAAGATATATTTTCACTAGTATTTCAAGACAAGAAATACTTTACTTGTCATTTGCTATTTTAAATACAATGGCACAAAAAATTGTTTGTGACTAAATTATTTCAGATTCAAGGTACAAAAATAAAACGGTATTATGTGTATAGGAGACATTTCTTTTTGCATATATATATATATATATATATATATATATATATATATATATATATATATATATATATATATATATATATATATATATATATATATATATATATATATATATATATATATATATATATATATATATATATATATATATATATATATATATATATATATATATATAATCTCGAAGAAACCCAGTGATCCATAAAATCACTAGTTGGTTAAGCAGAAATAAAACCTCTCGAAACATTAATTTCAACTAGTTTATTAGAAGATGACATTATTATTATTGATCTAGCTGCCCATTTTAATTACACTTGATGCCTCCCATGACCTTTTGAATTGAACTGAAGAAGCGATCAGTCTTCTTATAGCAAAACAGCCCTCCCCCCATTGTAATTGGGTAAGGAAACAGAGTATAATTGGGAAATGATATCTTAAATTAGTCCATTTGTGACATTCCTAGCAGATATGTCCATCGACTATTTCATGAATTTACATTAATATAAAATATTTTAATGGAAATTGACATAACTATTGCTTTAATTGACCATTTTAATTGCAAGATAACTAACATGCAAACGCAATTTCCAATGCATCTTTTAATTCTCTTAGCTGTAATGTAGGTTTATGCAGTATTCCATTTGGTTTTCCAGAATTAATATTCAGAATAACGTTTACTTTGAAATATCATCTCAAGAGGCCAGAAAAGCAATTCGATCTAATGTAGTAAGTATTATTAATTGAAATGTCAAACCCAACATGAAAGATCTGTATTACGTTTAATATTGATTAAAATGAGCTCGATATCAGCACTGAATCCCAAAAGAGCAATTTCATAAAATGTTATTGCTTACATTAAAGGCATTTTAAACGCTTCACAGTTTCAGTTTCCCGATAGAAACTGCTGTATTCATTCCTGGTTTTACTCGGCTTAGTAAGATCTTAGTATTAGTTTAGGAAACTACTTTATACACTTTCGATAATTAAAAACTTTCAGTTTCTTATTTAAATTTTAGTAATAAAAACAGAGATGAAACTAATTGAAACAGAGTTGAATACTAGTTGAGAAAGTACAACAAATAAATGATTGTCTATGTTATCGGGTAAATGAATAATTTGGCTTTTTGCTAACTACTGCCACCATTTTGCAATTTGCAGGATAATTCGAAAAATCATAAGTTTTTTCTATTCAGCCTGGCACATTTCAGGACTATTGTAACAATCCCACATACCCTAAGGCTAATTTTTATTTTATTTCATAACCATATATGTTGAACTACTGACCCAATTTCGGGCTTACGACTACCATTGTTCAACTCTGTAGACTTGTAATTTTTAACAAAATCCAGAAGGTAAGGGAACTCCTGGAAAAAAGTGTTGGAAGAATTTTGTCTTCGTGCAGGATTTTTGATGGAAATAATCTGTATTTTCGTAATATGGAGAGGAAAACAACGAAAACCTCCCATGTTTAGCTTGACGACAAGAGGAATATAGACCATGATTCGTCTAACTCTTAGGGTATTTTACCTCAGCTCTGTGGACGGTGCGAGTCTTGTGGGAAATTCGTATCAACATCCATTGCTGGGATTCGAACATGATTCCCTTCTGTAGAATGTGAATGCTTTATCACCTGAGCCACCAGGGCTCTCCTAAGGATTGATTAGAATATGTATTAGTTAAATAATCCTGATTTATTTCAAGACTTTTGGAGTGCAAGAACAGTGATTTTTCATTTTAAATAGCCTATTTTCAGGTTTATTGTAAATTGTCCAAAAAAAAAATGTCCAATTGAGTAACTCATCTTATGCTAGTGTTCTTCAATTAGCGTAAAGACATATATGTACCTAATAAGAATAAAGCAAATTAGAGAAACATGAAGAATTTTCAATTTAAACTTTGATATTACAAAATGCTGGCAAGATTTGCGAAAGGACATAATTTTTTCTTTAAGCATATGTCACAAATAAATAAACTGGAGAATATCCATGAGATAGAATCTGACATCAGTAAATAGTTTAAAATACATCGCTAGAATTTTTTGAGTGAATAAACAATATTATTGTTCAGTTTTACTATGTAACACTAGTATGCTCTAATTTATATCGCGTTAGAATGTTTCACTTTGGATTGAAACTTGGTAAAATTTTAATACTTTTTTAAGGTGGACACATCTCTTAAAGTATCTATACTTAGGTTCAGCATCTATTTTTTTCTGTGAATGTACTAAACAAGCTAGGCCAATAATGCATTTATAAGTTAACAAAATCTCATGCAAACTATATAGAATAATAAAAAACTTCTAACAAATATTCTTTCATTGTGCGTTTCATTGCTCCAGTTATTATTAAGTTTGATGCTTTTGTTTCAAAACATAAGGGACATAGTCATTAATTTGGTAAAATTTTGAAACATTTATTTTAAATTTTTTTTTTACTATTCATTTCGATTTCTCTTGACGAAAACAAAAACAACTTTTGAACAACATATAGTTTTTTTTAAAGAAAAATTAAAGAAATTAAACAACTAAGTGGCAAAACATTACAAAATCCAAGTAAAAAAATAATAAAATAGTTAAGAATAAAATGGGGTAGTTATTAGCTAATTACAAAAATTGAAAAATATATGATAAGTTACTGGAACACTAATAAAAATTATGCTTTATTTAGACATTGGTATATTGATATAATAGTTTTAAATCTAAAAAAATGAATGGATTACTGAAAAGTAACAAAATGATGCCTGAAATTGGTATTATGTTTAATTGATCGATCTAATTGAAAAAAAAGTATCATTTCATCTCAAGAAGTTTTGAAATGATGTATCTCAACCAAACTTCAAATTGAACATCGTAAAAAATTCATAAAATTTTAGTAAGCTAATATATATTACTAGAAAACAATTCCTCTTTTTTCGTCATGTTATTCATTTACTAGCCGAATAATCCATTATTCCTATGGAGTAAAAATAAAAAATTATGTCATCATTAAATCAGTAACAAATTGATGCCTCATACTGAAAAGCATGTACTAACAAAAATAAAGTTAAAATAACTTCACAATCTTCCTTTCTGTACTATTATTTTTTGCTCTTAATTTTAGCTATTCGTTATTAGATTATGAAAAACACGGTTTTTTGTTGCTTATCTCATGAGAAAAAAATTTAACTGAATTCATTTTCATTTGTCATGGTGCTTTATCTCAAGGCTGATGTCATAATAATCAAAATTTACAAAAGAACAAGTGGTTTAATTCGGTTTTAAAGTGGCAGTAAGAAACCTCTTTTCGCATACAATTCCTCTTTCTACATTAAAAGTGCAAAAAAAATCAAAATTACCATGCAAATCGAAAAATATTATCAAAATTACTTAACCAAAATAAAATTATTATCAAAATTTATAAAGCAAGTCAAATTTACTATAAAAATTAATCAATCAAATCAAAAATAATATCAAAATCAATCGGACATAAGGGCGATAATAGGCATAGCAATATTTTACATTTCTCTGAAACGAAACTCAATATCACTCCGTCAATTTAGTTTTTCAGCCAACCTTAATTTATTTCATTTCCTATTTATTTAATTTTTTTTAAATTGTTAAAATTTTTTTTAATTGTATAATATGTTTTAAGTGCATAACTATAAATAAACTAAGCACATGGTTTCAATACTTTTTACTAAAATTAATTATAACTAGAATCACAAGCATGGTAAACTAAAATTCAAAATAAAAGTTAAAATAAATTTTGAAAGACTGCTTTCATATTCCTGCTATTGTTACCATAGATTCAATTGTAGTTTATATCTCCGCACATTATGGTCTGTATTTTAGTTATAATTAAGTTTTCACAAAAAATTTAAATCATTCGCTGTATCAGTCTGCGGTTGAAACAGAAGTTAAGCGTTTTTATTTTAATTGTTGAATGTTCAAAATAAGGCATCTTCCTTACGACGGTGAAATCGAGGCTATTCTAATTGCCTTAAAACGACTACAGTGTCGTGCTGACCAATTTTCTAGCGCCGTCATCTTAAGCAGCACTTCTTGATATTAATTCTCCACTGATTCCCCAATCCATCTCCTTTCAGAAATACATTGATTGTCTGAAAGAACTGACACTAAAAGGCAAGCAAATCGTCCTCCAGTGGATCCCGGGACATTGCGAGATTTGGAGTAATGAAAGAGCTGATTTCTTGGCCAAGGAAGGAGCAACTATTGCCCAAGCATCTCGTTGCTCCATCTCTCTGCACTAATTCAAATTGCTGGTCCGAAACATGTTCTCAGAGAATTTCCGTAAAAGCAATCTACACATAACCTGGTTCAACCATATTTTAACTATCCTAAATCAGCCCAGGTTTAAGGCAGTTGCTCTCTTTAGACTTGTAACGGGCCATGACTGTCTGGCCAAACATCTTTTTAGTAGAAAAATTTTTGACTGTCCTAAATGCAAGCTCTGTCGCCTTAGGGAGAACATGGATCTGCCTCATATTTCCGTCTGTTCTGCGCTGTGTATGGACGCTACTAGGAGGCTAGGGCCCGTATGGGTTAAGCATGTCACTATGTATTCTATTCTATTTATCTCTTTTTGCCTTGCTTTTCTTGTTATTTTATCCCTTTTGTTCTTTTAAATTGGCCTGCCATTGGAAATAAAAAAATGCTCAAAATAATTAATTGTATAACTCCAAAATGCATTCCTTATTTTTTTTAAAAAAAAACTTGAAAATGTTCTCAGTATTATAACAAAGTTGTAGGCTAAATTTGAAATTCTAAATAAGACCTCACAAAAAATATTTTATTGCATTTCAGACATTTTTGTTTATGTTTAAATTTCGGAGCGGCTGACATTTTTATGAGCTTATCAAAAAGCGCATAAAGTTTTCCTTTCATATAAAGCGAATTGCAGTCTTTTATTCCTCGTGTTGTTGTGAATTGTGGGTAATAAAATTTTCAACACATCAATCATTGTAACTTTTAAATGTTTTCTTTGGAAGCTTAAACTATCCCTCGAGTAAAAAAACGCATTATTCATACAGCATTAGTTGACTATTTATACCTGACGCAATCTACTTTGGGCTTATTTTCGTTTTTCTTTTTAAACATTGCAAAAAAATTTCAGCACTGGTATTTGCATAAAATTCATTTGCCGCTGATATGAACAGGGAGTGATAAATCTTGAGTTTAAAGTGAAAGAAGCAAAATAAGTTTTTGGTCCATGAAAAAAAAAACTCGTGGAAAATTGGTTTTCTGGGAATATATTCCAATTATAGAAGCAAAAAAGAAAATAAACTAGTTTTACCTGAATTCCCGTGAGAAGATAAACTAAAATGTTTTCAAAGAGTGTTAAAGATGTTGAATATCTCGAAAAAGAAGTTTTCATATTCTTGGTTTAATCAGCCCTTTTAGCAAACAGTGTGGAATATATATCATATCACCTTTAAAACTTCAAATCAATATTTGATATGTAACACGCTTATTATTTATTTCCATTAATTAAAAAGGAAATATGCTTGTGCTTCATTTATATAAACTTAAGACAAAATAAGATTGAGCGCTAAAAATTAAATATAAATTTGCCTTAGACAATATTTTTGGTAAATATTTGAAAATAAGTTTCTCTCGTTATTTAATATAAATATAAACATTTATTTGTTTATTAAGAAAGTCTGAGATATTAAAATTTATATTTTTGCTTAAATTAAAATTGGTAGTTTGTATATTATTTTCAATGAAATGAGCTTGTAATTGAAAAAACGTTTTTTAACTGGAATCTTTTGGAATAAAAGCAAACTATTTTGCTAAATCAGGAAGATGAAACAAAATTAATAAGTTTATCAATTTTATAGTTTTTAAAAATAATTAATATTTTGAAAGATTTCTCTAAAATAAGTAATCACAGTCCATATATTATAGTTAATAAAGTAAATAATTTAATCTAGAAAATTTCAGATTCTAATCCTGAATATTTACGCAATTTTTAAAAAAAAGAAATTTTCATTAAAAATTCGAATAAGGATTATGTTTTAATATTTTTAAATCACAGGTGAGAAGGAATTTAATTTGTTTGCAATTCAAGAGATTATATTAAATATTTTGTAAAGCTGTTAAAAATATTGAAATTAAGACAAACAGAAAGGATATAGAAAAAAATGATTGTTGGTATTGAAGAGACAACTAACTATTTAGAAATACATAAAATTAAAGCTAGCATATAAACAGTATAACATATAAAGGAATTATGCAAAGATCTTAATTTTCTAGAGTAAACAATTAAATAGCTAATTCTGAAATTGTAAATGATATAAAGGTTTAATCATCAGTTAGTTTTAAGTGATTAGATTACATTTGAATTCATAATTAAATTTATCCTCTTAATTTACTACCATGGTTATATATAATTGAACATTATAGAATAAAAATATCTGCATTTAAACTTTAAAATTATTTTACTTCTTGTTCCAATCTTTGCGGAAAACAATTTTGTCTAAATGTAAATTTTTCTTCTGACTCATAAGCCAACGAAGATTTGGTTAACAGAAAGCTATCAACTAGGGAACAAGAAAAGAAAATAATGGTAAAAAAAGGAAAAAAATGGTCATAACAGACTCTGGAAAGGAAAAAAAGCAAAACAATGGAAAAGAAAACGAATAATCAAAACAGTCAGAATATGGTAAAATTGACAGTATTTTTGGCTCTATGGGAACACAAAAAAACTTGAAGAGATTTTACTATGATATTTTAGAGCAAGTAAAAACAAATATTTGGTTAAATTTTATTTGAGCTTTTTTTGATTTTCTTTTGCTAAATCTGTGATAATAAGAATTAGCAGACAGAATTGATAATAGAACAGACAGTGGGAACATGCAGATAATATGATATAAAATGAATGTTAAACAAGTTTTTATTTCCTCAACAAGCAATAGCGTTCTAGGTTTGTTTATTGTAAAAACTTTGGATTTGGTGAAATTATCAGTAGTACAAAAAATTTGAATTTAAATTTTATATTCTTAAGACATTTAAATGATAAGGGTAAAACGAAGCTACCTTAAAAATTGAGCAATTAGTACAAGATAAGTAAACAGAAGAATCAATTATTAGTAACTAAGCTTGCATTCTAACAGTGTTGAAACGTATTTTAAAATTTCAATATTTTTAAAGCGCATAAATTAACTTTCATAAGATTTTTAGTCAATCTGTGGAGGGCATTGATTTGGCCTTCTTGAACACTTTTTTTTGAAAGAATTTGCACTTTATTTTGAAGAATTCGTAATTTTGAAGAGTTGTGAGAATCCTATAGTTCTTGAGTAAACTTATATGTTACACTTGGAATTTTTAATTTTCTATCTATTTAATTAAGAATGCAAAATTCTTCAGGTAAAGCTGACTTTTTGCACGTAGTTAAGCTAAATATTCTTCATTTATATGAATTTCAAGTAAAATAAGAAAATATTAAACGAAAACAAATGTCAATATTTAATTAATAGTGAGAATATAAAATTAAGATTAGCGCTCGGTAAATAAATATGCAAAACCTGCACTTATTATTTCAAACTAAATTGTAGCTAAATAGTATTATTATAAGCAAAGAAATTCAACCAATACTTAATTTGATGCATAGTCAATCTTTATGACCAAAGTTTTTTTTCTCTGTTAAGCATTTATAAAGAAAATTTTAGGACTTGATCTGAATAAAATGCTAACATATATTATTGTAACCTCAAGAACTACTTATTTGTATCTATAATTTCATCTGAAACAATTTAAGGTACAATGAGAAAAAAAATTGTGAAAAACTACTGGAATATGGTCAAGTTTGCCCTGTATCTGGCTCTATGATTATTATGAAACGAATGATTAAAATACCATATATTTTGGTTCAATTACCAGAATCATGATTTATTTTGCCAGAAATATCTTTATGATAATTTTGCCAGAATTTGTTTCTCCGTGTTCAAAACAGCATTTTCTTCTCTATGGATACAAGAAACCATCTAAAAAAGTATATAATTTTAATTTTCTTTCATACCTTTAACTTAATTTACTTGTTCTTTCGTTGTTTTTCCTTTTTAAAGAAAGAATATTGTTGTTTGTTCTATTATGTTTTGTATTCTATTATTGTTATTTATGCCGAAAAAATATCGTTACCATTGTATGGTTTGGAAATTTATTTTAAATAATACTTTGAATAAACCAGAACATAAAATGATTCTGAAATTATTTGCTGTGGAGCATAATTATTGTAATGAAAAAAATAAAATATCCGTATTATCGAGTTAATTGTACTTTTTTATTTTTTTGATATCAAATATTCCTTAATGTCTGAACTGCCATGACAAACTCATATTTAATATACTCCCATGAAACTTTATTCAGTGAACTTTAATATCAGCACCTTAAACTACAATACCATGTAAATTTTCCGCAAGCTTTAGAAGGTATTAAATCACATGGTCGTTTAAATTGAGAACCATATTATCACGTATGAGTTTAAGAAGCATTAACTTCCACGATATTATGGCTAAATTAGGTGTTGCATTAAGTTCTCAGCAAATTTTAATGACGTCATGATCCGACGCATTCCAGAATTTCTACGATTATATCATGTAAAAATATATATATACTCATGAAAAATAGACAAATGAATAATTACGACAGACGAAAATCTGGATTAATTTTTTATTTTAATCTTCAAAAATGTATCTTAAAAGTATAATTAGATAAAACTATTTTAAAAATATGTCCAGAAAAAAAAGTGAAAATTTTTTAAAGTTCCGCGATATTAGTAAGTTGAAATTTCATTAACTACTGAATTACTGCTGAATTGAACTGGAAGTTAATGAAATTATAAAAGCTAAAACTTCATTAACTCCCACGATATTATGGCTAAATTAGGTGTTGCATTAAGTTCGAAGCAAATTTTAATCCGACGCAACCCAGATTTTCTACGATTATGTCGTATAAAAAAAATGTGTACTCATGAAAACTAGACAAATAAATAATTACGACAGACGAAAATCCGGATTATTTTTCATTTTAGTCTTCAAAAGCGTATCTTAAAAGTATAATTAGATAAAACTACTTTAAAAATATGTCCGGGAAAAAAAGTGAAACATTTTTAAACTTCCACGATATTAGTAAGGTAAAATTCATTAACTACTGAATTACTGCTGAATTGAACTGGAAGTTAATGCAATTATAAAAGCTAAAATTTCATTAACTTCCACGATATTATGGCATAATTAGGTGTTGCATTAATTTCGAAGCAAATTTTAATGACGTTAAATATTAATCCAACGCAACCCAGATTTTCTACGATTATATGGTATAAAAAAATATGTATTCTTGAAATATAGACAAATGAATAATTAGAACCGACAAAAATCAGGATTATTTTTCATTTTAGCCTTCAAAAACGTATCTTAAAAGTATAATTAGATAAAAATATTTTAAAAATATGTCAGGGGAAAAAAATTATAAGATTAATATTTTTTACACTGATTCTTCAATCGGCCATTACTCAACGAGAAAAATAGATAGAAATAAAGATTAATTTTAAGGGAAAGAACAGCAATCACTCATACATACTACACAGACATTATTGAAAAAGTCATTGCATATTTTTCTTAACCTCCTCTTTAAACATCATACCTGATTGTTTTTATGGTAATAACCAAAGTTTCATTTTCACTTAGTCATCGCTTAAAGCTTTAAATCAAGGCTCCTCAAAACCATAGGGAGAAATGGGAGGAGCAGTTAGGCAATATTTAAATTCCACCCCTTTTTTTTTATAATTTTTTTTTCAACAGCACTTGCGAGGGGAATACACGCCTTTATGAAAGAGCGGAGAAGAAAGATTAGAGGCCCGCAGGCGCTGAAAAGAATTGAATAATAAATGGATTCTGGTGAGCAGGAGGGGGGAGAGATTTTATTTAATAAGTCTTCTAGGTCTTCTGTACCTGGAAAATTCGAAGAAGAGATTGGATAAGCGACGGATTTTTTTTCTTTGCTATTTTATTTCTGTTTGACACGCATATTGTAGATGACAGTATTTCTTTGTACAAGTCACTTTACAAATATTCCGTGCAAAATAAAGAAAAAAAAATGTATGCGAATTTTTAATAAAAATGAAGTATTGAGGTTATATTTTTTTTAGATTGAAGTGCATGATGGTCACAAGGGTAATTTGCAAAGAAGAAGATTATAATTTGCATTTTTTTACAGCTTTATGGACGCGTTAGAAGCTTAAATAATTGAATAATTTATCTTACATGGTATCGCGTCTCATATTTCAACAATAAAGAAGTTCGTAAATATTCTCCAGTTTTTGAAACGAACTGAGATCCATTTACAAAACTAATTTGTACAAAAAGTAAGTTTTTATTTTTCTTTAACATGCATTTTGTAGCTGATGATATTTCTTAATAATACAAAGCTCTGAACATTATTTAATGTAAAATAAATATAAAAATTATTTTTGAAGCTATAAAAAAGATAAATTGTTAAAAAAATCTAAAGGGTGAAATGTGTGATGATCAACTGGCTATTTCAAAAAAGGAATTAATAGTTAATATTATTCATTCCAATAAAAAAACGTTAATAGAAGTTCTTGTTGAAATGACTTTATGTTGAAATTTAATCAATCTGATTAAATGTAAGATTTAAATGTATGATGCCACAAGAGTGCTTTTCAAACTTTTTTTCATATTTTAAATTTGTTTGAAATTTCATGGTCTTGTTTCCAAATATCTATAATAATTTTTAAGTTTTTAAATAACTCAGACGTTTTTATAAAACTAATTTGAAAGCAAACAGATTTTTGCATACTTCATTTAATTTATTAATTTACTAGCTGAATACCTGTTTTTCGTAGGGGGTGAATAAAAACTCAATTAAATGGTACTGAACAACACCCCAGTAATCATGCACAAAACTGAATAGCATATTCTGACACATATGTAATTCTTTGCGGAAGAACCAGATAAGTGACATTTTTAGTGGTATTTATGAATCGGTGAAAATAACAATTATGTTTCTTCAATATGGTTAGATTTAATGTAATAGAATGGTATTTTCCTTTCACTTTAATCTTAGCATATCTTATCCACATTAGTTTTTAGTATGCTTGCATGATTTTTTTTTCAGGTGAGACAGTCGTAAACAAAATAAGGTAAGGACTTAATTAGTCCCACCTTTGATTTAATTGGCAATAAAATAGTTCGGAGACTAATTATTTTCCTACCCTGATTATATCCTTTCTAAAAATGTCACTAACCTGGCTTTTCCACGAAGCTCTTCCTTTAATTAAATTAAAATAATTTTATTGTTTTTATTCAGTATTATTTGTGACTTTATGTTAATATATATAAAAAAACATGTTTTTTTGTAGTTCAAGTAATCAGAATAGAAAATTACTGTATTTAGCATCACTTGCTTGCATACAGAATATTGCGAGTTAGTTGGAGCATATTGCTCGCAGACAACTCACGATAATGAAAATTTACCACTATCAAGTAATTTTCCCCGATTCATATCCTTTTCAATGGGTCGTAAGGCATTTATTTCTACAGTATTGGTTTCAAAATTACTCAGTATTATTGCAGTTTTAGTAATTACCAAATATATCAATATAATACCTTATATCTACATTAGTATATTTGGTATTAATTCTATAATCCTTTAACATTTAAATTTTGTTCGAAATTACTTTATCAGTGGGAGGAAACTCATACCGAAATATTGAAAACAAATAGAAATTGTTTAAGACCTTGATAATGTATGTATATATATATATATATATATATATATATATATATATATATATATATATATATATATATATATATATATATATATATATATCACAAATATCGTAGCTAATAATATTTTTTTATCAATACTGCTCACTTGAAAACATTTAGTATGAATTAAAATTAAACATTAAGCATAAGCATGATATTTTTGCGAAAAGATATGAAACTTCAAATAAAGATTTTTTCGAGGGTTAATTAATTATTACTAACTATTACTTTGTTGAATGAAAAAAAAAATTAATTTAATTTTTTCATTTAACAGAGTTGTAAATAGAATTTTAATTCCTTAAATTGATTGGTTCTCTGGAATAACTAATTTTATGAGAAAAGCAATGGTTTTACTTAGAACTACATAAACACACAAATTCGCAGCAGTCTTAGTAATTAGTACAAAACAAACTATGCTTGCTGTCAAGTCGAAGCAGGCATCGAATAATTAAATTAAATGAAAAAAAATAATAATTTACATGGCACAACTTAGCACCTAGCAGCCAATTTATGTCAAAGTATTGTTTCACGCACTTTAGCAAGCAGAAAGGATTCAAACATGATTAAATAAATATGACATGATTCTCATTTTTCAAAAAAATATTTCATAAAAAAATACTAACAACGAATTTAATTTTTCTCATATTTATTTTATTGGAGCATTAAACTGTAGCAATACAGTAAACATTATTTAAAAAGCTAAAAAATAAACCTGTCCTCTAAATGATATTAAACAAATGCGAAACATAGAATGTTTATTAACATTAACATACGAAATGGAAACATTAATGTATTAAGATATTGCATATGTTAAAACATAATGCGTGGTAACTTCGCTATTTAAATTGTCTTATACTAACAAAAAACGCACACTAAATTGGCATAATTTAGTCAATCTCTTTTTGTCGTGACTGCAAGAAATTTGTCGATAATATTATCCTATAATGAGTTTTTTCTCCAAAGTAATGATACTTGGACAATGAATTCAGCTGTTACTTTTCACATGAGACGAATTTAAATTTTACAGCTAAATTAAATTTAAAAACAACTTAATTATTTTAAGAAGAATTAAGCATATATTTAGTAAAGTATTAATGAAATATTTTATTTTGAAAAATAGTAAATTTACATATTTTTATACGATTTTTAAAAATTATTTAGCATTTAATAAAAAATTAATGTCTGGTTGGCAATTTTTAGGCGTAATTGGAATGCATAGTCACATTACCTCATTAATCACCTGTAAATAAAATAATTACACATTAGGTATAAAAACTATCGTTATGGTAGTTGCGTTATTTTAATTTATTTTTTGGTTCCACTCTGATGTTTGATTTAAATTTTATTAATTAATAAGTAAATATATAATATTCTAATATTATACAGAAATAATTAAAAAAAATTCTTTTTAAATCTTCTGCTTTGAATTATCACTGCTGAAACCTTGTGTAAGAAAATCATTTTGGCTTAAAAACTAGTCTTACCACACAGTCACTTTTTCTACCGTTTACTTATAAACTGAATACAATGTGCAGTGTGTAAAAAAGAATAAACCAACCACTCTTAATAACGTTTAAACTAATGATATGATCTTCATGTTCTATGGATCAATCTTAATGTTTCCATGAGATGATATGCTAATAAAATAGTCAATTAATTCCAGAAAAATTGAATTTCAAAAATGAGTTTTCTCAGGAACTATTTGGCCGATTTCTTTCAAATTTTGTACTTCGCCATTAAAAGCTGCATTTATGCAAACAAACTCTGCATATTTTACAATTGAGTTTTTTCGACAATCATTAAAAATAGCAAAAAAGTGAATATTTAAAAAAAGTTATATTTTGCATGGAGTTATCTTTTGATAAACGAACTTCATAATTCTGTGATTTTTTTAATCACTTAGAAAGTTTTCAAGATATGGTGAAGTGCACAAAAAGTAAAGTTTGCATTAAGTAGTAAAAACTTTGTACCTCATTAAATCATTAGGATCATACTTCCTGAATTGCTGTTACTCCAAAATTTCCAGATTCAGAAATAAGAATCCGTCAAAAAAGATGTGTTGAATAAACATACGTTTTTTGATGAATTCGTATGTCTGAAAGTACTTTTTGGTGTATGATTCTGTATCTTAAAATATAGTCTGCACTAATTAAGTATATTTGTGGTCACCCTTTTGAACCTGTACGTTTAAGAATAGAACGATAAGATCTCATCCTTAGATCAAAAGTTATTCAGGATGGTTCTTTTCGTTTTTGCACCTGTACGTTTAAGAAACCCTTGTGGTCACCCTTTTGAACCTGTACGTTTAAGAATAGAACGATAAGATCTCATCCTTAGATCAAAAGTTATTCAGGATGGTTCTTTTCGTTTTTGCACTGTACTTTAGCTATCTTTTGCAATTCCAGAATGTGAAATAAACATTTAGGAAATATGATAGTTATTTTTGATCAATTTTCTTTGTTTTTAAGACCTAACCAATTATGAATTATTTTTTCTTAGTTCCGAAGCACATTAATTGGTAGGAGTTTTTGGTGCAAAAACCAAAAAGGCTATACTAAACCTAAACACTAAGCAGATCAAAAGGGCAAAAGATTCAGACAGAGAATATCTCTAGCAACACGTCAAACAGATTATAAACAGAATATGTATGTTATGTAGGGTAAACTATTGCATTGAAAATTAAATAAAGATTTTATAGGAAAAATTTTTCCTAGTGGTAAATTGAATGCAAAAAAAACTAAAAAAAAACTCACATCAAGAATGGATATTTCACAAAAATTAAACAAATAGCCATGAATAATTTTTGATAGTGATGGATTTTTAAGTACTCTGACTCAATTTTAATGTTTTCGGAGGGTGACCTCAAATATGTTAATTGATTTTTTCAGACGATATTTTAAGTTACGAAATGAGACAAAAGTACTTTCGTTGAATAAAAATAACTTTTTTTTTACGATGGATTTGGATTTCTGATGGTCCTCAAAATATGGAGAGTAGCGGTCATTTGGGAATTGAGGTCCTGATAGTTTGGTTAGGAAAGCGGTCTAAAAATTGATCTCCTTAATATTGGTTTCACTTTGTGAGCATTTCGGTTTTCATCGAGAACTTTTTAATAGCATTTAATAAACTATTGACAACACAGCTATAAATTGCGTTTATCTAAATATAATTCCATGCAATTTTTTTCATTGATATTTGTTACTTCTTTTTACTTGAAAAAGTATTTAAAATTCTAAGGTACACAATTTTTACAACGCTTGAAAAATTACAAAATTTGAAAGCAATGAGTTTAATAGTTCCTAAAAAACAAATTTTAAATATAAAACTCAAGAACTATTCGACGATTTCTTTAAAGTTGTGAATTGTTTATATGCCATATAAATTTAAAATCATTAAAATTATGTAAAAATTGTGTCCCCAAAAAGTTCAAATTTTTCATAAATTATTAATTAAAATAATAAGTAATAATAAATGATTATAAAAATATGTTTGCATCGAATTGTCTTTGGATTAATGAATTTTATAATTGCGTCAAAAAAAATTAAATTCGATAATAGTTTACAATCCAGGGAACCTCTCATTTTCGGTGATTTGCAAATAGACGAATATATGGGTGATTTTCACGAAATATGACAATTCACTGTCCCTTGATCCAAGATCTAATACTATAATACTAAAAGAACTTTTTTCTGAAAAAAATAATAAATAGCATTACTGTTAACATTTTAAAATGACTTTGCACTAGCATTGACAGTTTTGTATGGTTAAAAAATTTAATTGAACTGCAAAATTTCATGTTTCTGGCATGTCACAAGCAATGTTTCCAATAATAACTAGCTTCAAAACGTCCCATAAATTTTCCAATATCTAAATTTTTTTATCTCAACCGGTGTAAGCATTTCTAGAGTATACACAGAGGGTATTATTTACAAAAACGTCGTTTAAAATAATTTATTCTGTCAATAATTTGTTTGTCCCAAGAAAATCTGTCATTTTCCTGGCTGCTTTTATTTAGTGACTTATAACCAATATAGATAGAACCAGCAATCAATATCTTATGTTAATAGATTGATTAGATACCCACTTATATGAACATGCCTTGTTGCATGAATAAAGAACCAATTTGCTGGTTCAAAATCTATTTCAAAAAATTTTTCAAGGTGAGTAGGTTTTTGGGTTGTCATTTTCCTGGCTTCTTGAAATCATTAATAACATAAACTACATAGATTTATCTGAGTTATTTTAAGAAATCTTATTGTTTTCTGCAGAATATAAACGTCTTAGCCAAAATATTAAAAATTAAAGTAAAGTTATATGCTATAAAATGGCGAATTTGTCATTATCCTGGCTGTCATTTTCCTGGCTTATGAATGGCAGGACATTGAAGTGTTACCAAAAATTTTTTTAACGGCTAATACAGTAAGGAGGGAAAGCAAATATTAACGAAGTCTATGCATGAGTGTAATATGTTTGGATTTAATCAAAATTATTTATTTATTTAATGATTGATTATTATACATAATTTTATTCTGTACTTACCTGCAACAAAAAAAATTATTCTTTCTACAGTGGATAAAAAGAATAAATTTAAGCAATTTATGGTCCATCTAACATAAAGGCTTAAGTTGAGTTACTTACTATTAACTTCAAATGACTGTTTTTTAAACTTCTAAGCTAATATGTCATTTTCCTGGCATTCAAGATTTGGTGAATTTCTATTTTTTTTCTCTAGCAAATGTCAATAAACTACACTGCTGTCTGTAAGATATTAATAAGTGTAACTGAAGAAGTGTACAAAAATTTTTTTTGATTATTTTGATGGCTTTGAATTTGAAGAAATGTTTTGATCCGAATTGTCATGTTAAAAAGAATCACCCATATATGTAAATATACCTAAAACCAATCACATAAAGGTGAACAAAAATTGGAGTAAACCGAAGGTGTCGTCATAGAAAGTAAAGACCACAAAGTGTATCATGGTAACAAGAAATGAAATTTCAGCAAGCCTGAACGAAAATTATTGACAAAGCAAGAGGCACCCGATTCTACACGAAATCCGTCAAGCCTCCTAAAAAAGTTTTCGAGGTATAGCGATATACTTAAAAAGTGAAATTAACATAAACGTTTCCAAATTTTAGACAGCTCACCTAACCAAACTATTGATACCATGTTTCCCAGATTGCGATTACCTCTTATATTTTGAGAGTCAGAAATACATCCATCGAGGAAAAAAAAGTTTATACAGAGAAAGTTCGTTTTTATGTATGATTTCGTAGCATAGAATATTGTCTGTACAAATTATACTTTCAATTGAAATTCATGTCATTGCCTTTTTTAATTAAAATTCTCTTCACGGTTACATTTCAACATTTGTTGCCTTGGTAACAATATAACAAGAAGTAATGCTACTCTTTTTATTCACAGAGCAGTTAAGGAGTATCTATGACTAATAGCTGTATGTTATAATAATATAACATACACTTAATAATAATAATAATAAGGTACTACTACTACTAATAATAATATAATAATAAGGCACTACTACTAATAATAGTATAATAATGATAATATAATAATAACGTAAAGTGAGACTTGTAGATAATATTACTACATTTTTAAAAAAATTTAAGTACCATATCTGAGGTCCTTTTCGTAAACTATTAAATTTGTGTCGCAGTACGCAAACAATCTGTTTATTAGATCAATAGTTATTGAAGGTGATTTGTTTTTTTTTTCATTAAACACTGTAAATGCAAACTGACACAAAATAAGACACTCCGAGAAAAAATAATAAGTTCGCGGAAATTGGAGCAGTAATTTTATATTTAAAATAATATTTTTCTAAATTTCTTTTTAATTTATCTCTGACAGGAAAACGCTCAAAATATCTAACTTTAGAAGAAAGTAAATCATTTTGAAGATAATTCTCAGATGACAAGTCAAAGAATTTGGAGTTAATGTTTACTTAACGCTCGCCTCCAAATCTTCAATCTCAAAAACATGCTATAAAAATATTTTCTTCTTTCGCACTATGCACTTGCTGTACTTTTGTACTTGCTACGCTTACTTTTATATTTTTTTACTCGCTGTACTTTTGTATTACGCACTTGTATATTACAAAACTCAATAAATCCAAAAATTGTTAAAAATGTCATTTAAAATAGTGCAGGCTAATAGGTTTAAGAAAGATGTAAAATTGGCTAATATCAGAAATGTTGAACCAGGGGGAACAAAATAGATTTATTACATATGAATTATATTAAGAACATGCCAAAGATCTCCATAAATTGATTTTAGAGTGTATTTTTTATTAAAAAATGTCAATTTAATAGTTCCCACATGGTAAATAATTTTTCCTACCTATAAATATCGCTTTTTATAATAAGGCCACACAAAAACACGTAAAAGCTATTGTTGATATTTTCAGAAAATTGAAAAAAAATATTTACTCAGAGACGTGGAATAAACAAGATCAATGTATCCTATTCACTTCATTTCTGTCGAAAATATAAAGGAAAGAAAAAAATGAATAAGCCATGTCATAAATCATTTCTTTTCTCCTCCAATAACAGTTTTGGATGATGCAGGTGTAATATTTAGAGTAAAAAAATTTAAAAATGGGCATAGGATATTTTCAGGAACAAATTGTGGGATACAACGAACATGAAAACAATATATGCATCAATCATTTTTATTGTTTACTTGCTTAAAAATATAAGCTGAATGAAGTGTTACATTTAGCGCATGCAAGCAATTGTTTCCCCAACAACTGCTACATTTTCAATTGCAGTCGTGTAAATGGGTTTTGTTTATTTTTCGTAATTCATGATATATATTTTTAAACAAAAAATAATTAAGAGCAATTTTTTGATTTAACTATATTTTTCAGAAGCAAGCTCGTACCAAAATATATTATAATTATATACTTTTGCAAATTTTAATTCTCTTATATTGTTGCGTTCCGCAGTGAACTGATTGTACAGGCAAGGTTTCCAATAGAACACCGAAGTCAAGCATCGCTGAGCGTGGTCAGGAGTGTGGCTGAGTGACCTATTTGATCAGCCTGCGTATGGACCAAGAGTGCGTGGTGTCGGTAATTTTTAAGCTGTTCTAAAGTAAAGCGCAGAGAGCACGCAGGGTCATCGAGCAATCAAAGCGGGAGAGCCATGTCTTCGGATCACCCACAGGGATTTCCGAGATCATCGCCAAATTGGTTGTTGTTGTTAATTTACGTCGCACTAGAGCTGCACAATGGGCTATTAGCGACGGTCTGGGAAACATCCCGGAGGATGATCCGAAGACATGCCATCACAATTTTGATCCTCTGCGGAGGGGATGGCACCCCCGCTTCGGTAGCTCGACGACCTGCGCGCGAAGTCGAGCACTTTACGGTGACACAGTTTAGCGAGGACCAATACCGTACACCCTCGGTCCCTACGCAGACTGATCCAAGTTGTCACCCACCCGCACACTGACCGCAGCCAGTTACGCTTGACTTCGGTGATCCGCTGGGAGCCGCGTCTTAACGATCAGTCCACTGCGGGACAGATCATCGCCAAAAGCTCATTGTGCAGCTCTAGTGTGATGTAAATAAAGCACCTACTTTTTTGTGTTAAAGGGTTTTAAAAAAAAAGAAAGCTGCAAAAAATGAAAAAAAAATCTGATTAATCTAAATAAGCATAAATTAAAAGAATAATAAACATTTTCAGCAAACTCATAACAAGCAGTTCCTTTTTTTAGAATATTATATCACTATGTAGAATTAGTAATATTAAAACTCTATAAACTATCTCAAAAGAGCAATAAATATATTACCATATTTCTGTATTATCATGGACACTGAGATACTTGATACCCATACTTGGGAAATTGTATTTTGAAATCTGTTAAAGACTCTTTGTTAAATCTGTTATGGATTTTGTTTGAAATCTGTTAGGGACTGAAAATTCTTAATATTTCATTCTTCTGTCTTAATATTTCATTCGGGAGTTTGTTAGGAAATAAAGATGATGGGTGTTTTATTTAGTTGCATATCTAAGCTTTACAAGTTGCATTTCTTTGAAATTATAGCATATATAATTTTATATATCAATTCAATACTCATTGCAATACCCTATATTTTATTCAGTGGATGGCATAACGTTCTAAAAGAATAAAATTATAAAAATGATACGAAAATGCTGTTTTCAAATTTTGGCACAATTAACATTCTTTTAAAATGAACAGATTTGGAAAATAATCTCTTTCGAATGAAAGTATCCAAAATTTAGTTTAGCCATAATTTATGATTATATTTTAAAATAAAATTTAAAAGCTTCAAAAAATAAATTTCACATTTTGTTCTCCTAATAACTATGCTTTAAAAAATATATTAAGTGATTTCTTTTATAATTTCTTATGTTGGAAACAAATTACTGTATTGTTTTCAACGTATGAGTATACAAAATTTTATGCAACACTCTTTTATAATTTTTAAAAATATCGCTTAGAATTATGAAAAAGAACTATCATGTAGATTCAAGGAGCGTTTGCCTCACCATGAGGGGAAGCGGGTTCGATTCCCAGGGATGACTGGTCAATAAGAATTCCGCATTCGGCTCGCACAGTGCTGATATAAAATATTCTCAGTGGTAGACGGATCATGGGTTAGAGTCCCTTTGTTGTCAGACTATTCATGGGAGGTTTTCGTGGTTTTCTCATTATGTAACGCAAAGGTGGGTTAGTTCCATCAAAACGCCTCCACAAAGGCAAATTTTTTCGACCAATACTTGATAGTAGAGTTCCTTTTTTTTTCTTTATTGGGCTTAAAATTACAAGGCTACGGATGTGAACATTGGTAGTCGTTAAATTAAAGTTGAGTCCGCTGTTAAATGACGGTTATAAAATAGTAAGACACAACCAAATATTATTTTACGTTCTGATTGTAATAAATATGTACATTTTTCACCACTAGGAAGGGAATTAGAAGTAAGATTTTTCTAAATTAGCTAATTAATATTTTTTGCGTGTCCCTCTTTTATAGATAGTTCATTTTCGGATTTTAATAGAAAGCATTTTATTTTAAAATACCATATCTAGCAAGTCGTTTAATAAAATTTTCTTAACAAACATCGTTTTCGGTAAAAACAATGCAATTGTCTCAATGATGAATTAAATAAATTGTTGCTCTTTTGCATACAAGATAGTAAAACATCTCACCGTCTTTAACGTAAGTAATCTTTCAAAATTATATATTTTAAAACGGAAGCATTTCGATTTTTTAAACAGATTCCTATCTTAATGAAGAGTGCGACATATTTTATGCTTTTCTCTGGTTACTCTATCCTTCAGTCATACATTTAATTTTTCATAATTATATAATTGCCTTCAAGAAGACTTAGGTGCCAAGGTTTATTTCACTTCACAAATATACAAAAAGCTATTTCCTGAGGATCAACAACTACACACTTATTCCGAACTACTTTTAAGCCAGATACATCCTGCTCCATACAACTACACAGGTGACTTACTAATTCTCTTTAGGCTAAGAGGCAAAGCCATAATAGAAATCAACCTAAATCAAAGCCGGAACAATAATGAGGCATGCTTTGCATAAGCAGAACAAATTAGCATCCCGAACCTTAGGTAATGATGCATCGACCACACAATGCCATCATAAATCTTTAGCTTGATATATCGAAAACTATGTGTCTACTCTGTCAGTTCGTGGGAGTTATCTTTAACAGACACTGCCCTCGATAAAAGCGTTATTAAATGGACTGAAAGGATGCAGATATTGTTAGTTCTTAGAGTGAAGATAAATTTGTTATGGCATTCTCCATACGAAAAAATTTAAACAATTAATGATGTTCGCATTCTATATTAAATAGAAATTTCTTTCTTAGCTACTAATATACATTTTTTCTTGAAGTAAGTTATTAAATAAATTTAATAATGATTAAGGACCGGTTATATTCATTTATGACGTACCATTCTGAATCCGAAAATTTGGATTAATGGCTGTGATATTTGTGTGCTTAGACCTGGATAGAATTAGGTTTTACTATAACTTATTATTCAACTTTTTGGTGTTATATATTGAATAGTTTTTGCGTTATATTGTTATGGTTATTAGTGTAAGGGTTTAGTCCAGTGATGCTCGATCACTGTGCCGCGGCACTTTTGTGTGCCGCCAAAATCTTAAAATGTGATGCCAAATATTAGAAATGATACAATAAAAATTATAATGATTTTTTTTATTACGAGTAAAGCTTAAATTATGGAAAAGTGTACATATATATAATATTATAAATATAATTTTTATAATTTTTCCACGCTTTGACCGCACGAACATCTTTGTCGGCGATTGTCTTGTCTCTGACTATCTTAAAATAAGTTAAAATAAGAATCAAGTGTTTAAATTGTCTTTGACACGCAATTTTAAAAAATGTTAAAGTAAGTAGGAAATTTAATGACTCTTAAAATAATTAACAAAGGCTAAAACAAGCTAAATATTGACTTTCCAAAGGAAATAAAAGCTAATCATTAAAGTAAGCTATGCAGTTAATAGTTATAAAGCAAACTAACCAAGGATAACTAACAAAAAAAATAAGTTAACAATTAATAACTAGCAAATAAATAACTGCTACTAACTAATAAAAAATTAGTCAAAAGAAATAATTAATCCCTTAATAAACGTGCTTTTGTAGTGCATAATCTTTTATTTCATATTCAAAGTAATTATCACAGACTATTTAACACAGTGTATTATAGGTAAGTATACAACTTTCAAACTATTTTTTTCATTGTGTGCGGTCAAATTTCGAAATCGTTAAAAGTGTGCCACCACAAATGAAAGGTTGAGAATCACTGGTCTAGTCAATAGCAGTTTTTACATCTTTTTCTCTTAGTTACGTTGCCGTAACGAAACCCAATACATCTTCGTTCAAAGGTATAAAGTGTTGTTGGCTGCTGATGAGTTACAACACTTTATATTAATTTTATAAATATTTTCATTATTGTATATTTTTTATATTTGTATATAAATGAGAGACATACAGAGTGAAAGAAAGAATAATATGTAGACAGCTAAGAAACATGGAGACTTCTAAAACCTCCTATACAGTATCACATTATTCTACAAATTTTGAAACCCTATCTCCCTTTCTCTTGCTTAATTTATATATGCAATAAAATGTTGGTGTTATATATATACATATTTCTTTTTGAATTACTTAATTTTTATGTAGATAGAGATTAGCTTGATCTTGCTTAACTAAACAAAAACTATTGTTTAAATTGACTTTTTCATACTATTTACAAAAAAAAAAGATATGCCATTAAGTTAAACATTATTATTATTTATTTTCATTTTATTTTTGATTATATTTATGTAGTATGAAGATAATTTTAATTTAAGTATATCTCAATGTTCAGCGAAAGTAAACGTTGTAATAAAAGTACTAGTAAAAGTAGTAGTTGTATACTAGTAAATGTTTAAAGATTAAATATGTTGGAATTTGACAATGCACATTTTTTGTAACTATTTTTGTTTCAGGAACACCTTGTTTTTCTCTTTTTAAAGAAATAAAATGCTGGAATGTTTTTTTCTAATGTTATTAATTTATTTTTTCAAATATATATACATGATATCGTAAAATTTTTGCCCCAGTAGTAAATATTTCTTAAATTTCATACGATATAATGTATTAATGTATAATAATGCATATGATGTATAATATATAAAACAAATTTTATAAATGTATCCAACATACATTATTTCAAAGTCAATAAAACAAATGGCAGAAATTTTCACAATAAATTCCAACTGCAGCAAAACCGATATTACATTGGAACTAGCCACAAACAAGCTATCTGCCATGACAACATATAAAGAAATCTCAGAGAAAGATAATATGATCGATATCTGCTGTTAACAACAACTTCACCAAGATAAAACCACTTTCTTTCATTTGACCTCACATAATGCAATTTTTCACAGTAGATAAGTTTACACTGACGCGTAAAATTATAAGCTTCGGTATTAAATCTAATTAAATCTGCTTTTTCACTCGTATATGTACCAATAGCTGTAAAATACACATATATGTGTAACAGTTGTAAAACTTGTAATGTATTAGCAAGATTTATTACAAGTTCAATAAATATTTTTTTATGTTTAAAGAGCATAATCAAAATTGTAGTGAAGCTTAATGTGTTTCTGGCTCTAGAGGAACACTAAGATGTTCAGTAAATTTTTTCCGAAACATGTTTATTTGTAATATTAAGTATAAGATATAGTTTTATAATGTCTGATAAAATTTAGTAAATGTGGTAAAATGTGATAATTTTGATATGATACACTTGATAATGATATAAAAACTATTTATGTGGTTAAAATTACACTATGAATAATTATTATTTTAAATAACTGCATTTTTGAAAAATACGGGCATTAAGAACAATAATTTTTGAAATCTGATTTTTCCGGCAAATTGTCACCATAAAGAGGGAAAAATTACCGAATGAATGGTTTAAATACAGTATATTTTGGTTTTTATTACAAAAAGTGTGGCTTTTCTTAACCAGAAATGTCATTAGAAATACAATACTATAATTTTACTAATTTCTTTTTTCTCCGTATAGCACTAAATTTTTGAAATTTTTTACATATACCCCATCATGTAAAATAATTAAAATTTAAATTAAGATTTATGTAAAATATATTCACTTTTAAGAGAAATGAGAATTTGAATATAAATTAAAAAAGAAAAATGTTTACACATCAAATGTTACAAATTCCTTGAGGGATAAATTTTAAGAGTGATTTCACATACGAGACAACAATAAATTATTTTTATCCATTTTTTTCCATTCTTATGTATATTATTCTTATTATTCTTATAATTATAAATCCTATATAATTATTTGTATTCCTTTTTTTTCTATTCTGAGGAAAATAAATTTTAATTTCATTGGTGCATGTATACAATATAATTTTTGACAACTACATTAATTAGTCTAATTAGTCTCAAGCATAAAAAAATAAATAAGCGAAAATATAAAAAAACGTGGACTCCCTCTAAAATATCTTTAAAACATTTGACACTGTGGATACAAATTTTATGCTATTTTATAAAGGCGGTTTCTCCAATTTTAAATTTTTTATGAAATCATTTCCTTCAATTTCAACATTGATACTAGTGATTGCAGGAATTTCTTTTTTCGTCAGAAAATAAATTCTGAATTTTTAAACTTTTTGCAAGAATTCTTAAAGCAATAATTTTAATTTGTTTTATAACGCAGGGAGTCTTATTAGACTCTACTTCCCTTTGTATTTCTAATTATTTATGGAAATAATTGAACATTTTCGTAAAGGCACTATTTTATAATGCAAGCTTTGAAAGTTTAAAAATAATTTTTTTTTTATGTATAAGATTAAAGTACTCATCACAAAATTTTACAGGTCATCATTTTAACATATTTATTAACTTTTAGGCTACAGCATACTTTTTATTATGTTGAATAATAAGTACGTTGCATTGAGCAATAAAAAAAATATTTTCGTTAGAACATCTATATTGAGTTCTTGTCGTTTAAGAAAAGTTATTACATATTTTCTTTAAAAAAAAACAAATCTTTAAGTTCAATTCGAGATTATTTCCTTAATAATATTTACTCTACGTTTTGCGCAATATTAATTTTTTTCCTAGTTGTAAATTTATTTCTCTTTAAGCAACGAATAAATTCATTTACTTCAAATTTCTTATGGGAACTCTTAGGTAAATTTTATTTTGAGTTAAATCTTATGGAGATTTATTACACCTTATTTCTTTTTGTTTTCAAAGGAATTTTTTATCAGAAAAATAATTTAAATTTTTGGAACGAAGCTATTTTAAAATTCAATCTATCTTTGAAAGTAAAAACAATTTCATGCATGGAATATTTATAATTGGAACTGAATTTTAGAGTCAAATGCAGCTAGCTTTAGATTAAAAACTCTTGGAAAGTACTTCGGTATTTCCTGAAGTTTTAAATATGTTTAAGTTAAGAATTTGTTCCCAAATATTTGTCGGTTCATAATTGGTTTTCATGCTTTACAACTCTAAATATTTTTTCCCATTTAATTAAATCAATGATTGTAAATGTTCATTTCTGAAATAGTTTAATTTTCTGTAAGCATGGTAAATTGGTAATTTAATGATATTATCAATTACTTTCGGGTGATTATATTTGAAAGAAAAATAATAAGTCTAAGGACACTTTGAAAGTTTAACGGCAGTGAAAAATTATTATTTAAAGAAAAGATCTTTAAGATTGTTTAGCTACTTTGTTTTGATTTTATTATTTCTATACATATATTTAAGAACAACAAATCGTAAGTCTAGAATTGATTAATAATCCTTACGGTATTATGGTTTAATATTGAACTAAGTGGAAAAAGAAACAACCGACAGAAGATTGCCTTTTAAAAAATCTGAACGATTATGCTTGTTTTACAATTGCGGAATAAAATGGTGATATAAACTAAATCTGACGGAAAAACAAAAATAAAGTATAGGGTGAAAAATTGAATTGAATAAATTATAATGAAGAAAAATTTATACTCGGGAGAGTGTTAGCATACTTGGAAAGGAAAAAAATCACTTCTGTGTTTGGAAAAAATCTGGAAATATAATTCCTAAATTTTGCACGAGCGAGTGCGTGGGTTATTCTATACTTAAAATGCAATACTAATTGTTTTACAGAGGGTTTTTCTTCTATAATAAGTGATTGAAACCCATGATAATAAAAATAATGTTACAAATAAGTTCTTAAAAATTGAAATTAGCATAAACGAAGACACTAACAAAATAATTTTACCACTTGGTTTAATTGCATTTTTCATACAAATTGCTTATGTTTTTGTGCGTACTTAGAACAAAATAAATTGTTTGTGCTCATGAAAAAGAAAATTTTTACTTTTCGAGCATTTTCCTCAACTTTATCTGTCTTTGACTCGCTGACATTCATCATATTTTTTGCATTTCATCTATTCAGATGTTATGAAATATTTCTCATGTTATATGTACAATGGAGCCTCGAGTATCCGCGGAATTAGGTAACAAGGTCACCACGGATAACAAAAATTGCGGATAATTCAAAAAGACTTAGTGGAAACATTAGAAATAATTTTAAAGGTTATTCATACATGTGTAACAAGAAAAATATTTATTCCACACATAAATCACTGAAACAACAAATAGTAAGGAAAATAATAGTACACATACAATATGATTAAGTTGTCGAAGTCAGTGATCGGTCATGTGCAATATAACTTTCGATCTCCTTTCGGATAAACCACATGGAGGAAAATCATCTCGCGGATTATCAGGGCCTTACTGTAGTGCGTAAACTTCATTGTAAGGTCTTAGTTATATTATTAGTAATGTTATTGGCAAAGTCTGCTTTTATTGCCTGTATTACTGGGTCCTTCAAAAACAGTTTCCTGCTTTTATAACTGGGTGACGGATTTGCAGTTGAAAGTAAAATTATTTTACTGCAGCAACAGTGTTAAAAAATATCATTTGCCATCTATTATTTTTATGGCAATTAAATAATTTGCTAAAAGTATAATCGCAAAAGCTTTTTTCGTAGAAAAGCTCGAGAGCAGAAATATTTACTATGTTACAGCCATCCTCAAAACTGAATGGCATATACCGACACAATTAAAAAGCTTGATGAAAGAGCAAAGTGAATGACATTTTTAAGGGAATTAACAAATTAGAGAAAATAACATAAAATGGTTGCGTCAATATGGGTATGTTTAATATAACATAACTGACCTTAACAGAACTGATCTTAACATAACTAATCCATATTAGTTATTAGTTTTTAGCATGATTTTTATTTCAAATTAGGCTACGGTAAATAAATAAATCAAAGAATTATTAGTCCCTCCTTCTAATAAATTGGTAATAAAATAATTCGGATAAAATTTTTTTCGTTTCTGAAAATGTCACTTTCCTGGTTCTTCAATTAAGTTCTTCAATTAATATAGCTAAAATATTTTTATTTCTTATTTAATATTAGATGTTGTAATTTTCTGTGCATTTACGTTATTGAAGTAAGCAAAGTTCTTTGTTTTTAATCCATACCATTGGAGTAAAGATAAAATATATTTAGCATCAGTTGGCATGATGTTATTGCTCTCAGCCAATTCATGATAGTTAAAATTTACCACTATTAGGTGATATTCTGGAGTTCATATTCCTTTCGAGGGGGAGTGAAATATTTAATTCCAAAGTATCGGTTTTAAAACTGTTTTGGATTGGTGCAGTTTTAGCAATCGCTAAATATATCAATGCAATATTTTATACCAATATTAGTATATTTAGCACTTATTACACATCCCTTCACCATTTGAGTTTATACATATTTGTCAGTGGCAGCCAACTAAAGCCAAATTCTTATTTCGATAAAGAATTTAGAGCAAGACCATTTCTCTATCTGACCTTTAATTTACTTTTAAAATATTTATAATATTTAAAAGTAGTTGTGGTTTAATTCATTAAAATATTAATACATTATCTTAGCTACCACTGAGAAAAAATATTTTCTGAAACTACGGAAAACTCGTTTTAGAATTCTTATAAATAATTAATTCCTCAATTACCGTAGTACCAATATTACATATTGTGTATATACCAATATTACAATATTACATAGTCAGTGATACATATAAATTAAGTGTCATCCGTGAATGGCGATTTTCTACGGTTTTCATAAACGAATTTCCAATTAATCTTTCTTCCAGGAGCTTGCCTTTTGAGCTAATGGCTTATTTCATTTCACTTCAATTAATGCACATTATCAATATTAATTGAGCATTAGTGCCAATAATAATATGCAGATTTTTTTACGGCTAACCAAAACTCGAATAGGTATATTCTCTACTTCTTTTTGCTTTTTAATTCAGAAGTTACTTTTTTTATTTCAATTAAACATTATTGTTAATTAAGCCTTATTGTTATCAATAATGGTATGATGATTTCTTACTGTTTTTCTCGACAAATAAATACCTTTATTTCAATACGTGCGTTTTATAATAAATAGCTTATTTCTTTTATTTCAATATGCACATATTACATTTATTAATTAAGCATCATTGGCTTAATCAAGCCTCAAAGGCTTCGTTTTTATAAGTTCCTCCTAAAACAAATTAGTACCACTTTTCGACTAATTTTGCCTTTGAATACCGAAATATTTTTTCCTATTCCATTATTGTTGGCTTTAAATGAGTAATGTTTTAGAAACCCGTATAAAAGAATTAATATAAATAATATAAAAGCACCTCGTATCACTATAAATTAACATACCTCTAACAAAAGTATAATTTCGGTGACGTAAATCACGCGTGCTATCACGTAATATTCATTGAATTTTTTTGACATAGCGAATATGAAATAATTAAATATTTAAATACGCGCCATAAACTATTTTTTGATCGAATAGATCCATAAGCCAGCAATTGTAACTGATGTTATTTTTAAATATTTGAAAAAAGGAATTCTTGAATTTAAAACAATGGCTAGCGCTTAATCAATCAGAAAATTCCATTTCGTTTTTTGCTCATCCCATTCGAATGGTTCGTCGTAGAGTGTCATAATGTCGACAGTGACCTTCCTCGTGCTTTTTTTTGTCGTGTGACTGTTTAGGCAGAGGGGGTGCGATTGTTCTTGTTTTTCAGTGGCGCCATCTATGGCCAAGAATTCGACTTCTGCCACACCATTCATACAACCACAATCCCGTTTATAGGGCGGGTCACATTCACACACACAAAGGAGAAAGAACTTGGAACACACACAAAGAAAGAAAGAAACATCCATGCCTTGCCCGGGATTCGAACGCAGGACCTTTCTGATGCAAGGACAGTTCCCTGCCCCCTACACAGGCCGATCGGCTCCTCGTGCTTTGAACTATCAGTATGTGAAGTTTCATAGTTTTCGATCGGTTGGTTTAGGAGTCTATAAAGGACAAACCCACACAAGCACAGGTATTCATTTTTATTTATAACGATAATAAAATGAATGTCACTGACTCTAAGAATATTTCTATCTAATATTAGCTAAGAACACATTTTAAAATACTGTTTGTACTGGTCAACTATTGTACTTTGTTGAATCTACTGGGATTCAGGGAAACATAAGCTCCTGATAGTTTCTAAGTTTAGTGGCTGTAGACATCTGTATCCCTATGGATATCATTAAGCATTCCAAAATCCTCTCCTCTGAAATAAGTCACATTTAATTGGTTTAAATGACACTTCTGGAAGCTTTTTAAAGGTAGATAGCTCTGAACACATCAACCTGTACGAACGGAGGTTTAAATATCTTTCTCTTAACATGCATAAAGATGTGTAATCCAGTACTGAATTGTCTCTTCACGTCCCAAAATTCAGTAAGGAAATAAATACCTGGGGAGAGTCCATTCAGATAAATACGTTATTCATCTACTCACGGGATATTCTTATTGAATGGATGACTGATTTTAAACTTGTCATCCGTCAAGATGAAGCGATTAAGATTTATAAAATTTCGCAAGCCCTGCCAATTCTGCAAGACTTTATAATCTGCATCATTCCACAGCCTGAACTTTAAAGTGAGAAATAAAGCAGAGAAAATTCTATTGTAAAGTACTAAAATGCTTTTAACTGCACTACAAGCTGTAAGGTAGAAATGAAAGAATGAATTGAATGCAAAGCTCATAAACAAATCTATTTAACAGACAGTATTGTGAGAACTAGAATTGATACCCACCCTGTTAGTAAAAAATGCTTCTGTCCTATTCACGACTTTTCTGAAAATCCAAGAAAAAAATTTTTCTATTTGTTTTTTCTTATCATTGGGAAGATATTTAAATTTTTATGCTCATTCAAGTCAAGTTTAATAGTTATGTTTAGTGACAATAAATTGGGTTACAAAAGTAACCTTTTTGCATATGGATGTGTGTTTATGTGGTACCACGGGATCGGTTTAACTTTCTCAGAAAACTCAACTAAATTTACAATCTAAATCCCAATTACTGACCAATTTCCCCAAACACTGTAATTTATATTATTTAAGACTGGTTTAAAAGTAGTTTGTTTATTTGGTAGAGATAGTTAAGGAACCCTATGTATACCACCCAAGTTTGAAAAGCTCTGAAGCGCATGTATAGAATCGTTGGACACGTGGGCAAAAACTTACAGTTGTACGAAATCTACATTTCATTTCAATTTCTTGGGAAAGAATTGCTGTTTCTTACAGTTTGTAGATTAAATGTAATGGTAATTCTTAACTCAAAAATATTACTGTTTTAACCAAACCAAAATTAGTAGCAATTTTGGTGTATTTACTCAAAAATTCGAAATTTTAAGGTAATTCTTCCCACGGAAAACATTATTTTATTTGAAAAAAAATTATGTCTGTAACATCTATGTGATTGGCCTCTTTTGCCGAATTCCCACGCAAATGGTACTAGATTCCACTCAGTTCCTTTTTTTCTCTCATTTTGCCTCCCACGCTTCATGACCCACTTCTTGAAGGGAAAATATGCATTACGCACATGCCTCTTATTTTTTTAACATCATTAATTTTTCAAGTTTTATTTAATCGTTTAACATTTTAACAAGAAATATATTCTTTATTTTTCTTTCTTGGAATAACGCTTGTAAAAGAAATTATTATTAAAATAGATTCCAATCACATAATTAATTTAAATCAATGAGTTATAATTAATTTCAATACTCATTCAAAACCAAGTATTCCATATTTTGTTGGTATGTAAAATTAACTGTTTCACCGTTCATCAAACAATTTAAAATATCAATCCTGAATTTCTTAATATCTGACTTGGCCCAACTTTACAGCCACCAAATATATGATTTTCTTCCTTTTACCAAATTAATGATTTTCGTCCTATAAGCGTTTGAGATTGCTTGAAACACAAATTTTAATAATATGTAAAAAACCAACAATTAGTGAGAATTTAAATAGTTCTTAATTATTTTTTTAAACAACAAACATTAATTTAGTTTTAAAGTTAAAAGAAATAGTAATGTAATCATTAATAAGTAAAGGTATCGATCCCCGCAAAAAGTCATAAATTTTAATTTTGCAAATTTTTTCATGTAAGATATTACAGACATGGATGCATAAGAACTAAATAATTTTAGAACATAGATATTTAATTACTGCATTCATCATGAGATACAGAAAACCATGAAGGGGTGATGGTTTCGCTCATAAGAATTTGTTGAGACGACAAATAATGTAACTACAAAATTTTAAACTAATTTACAAACCGAAACAATGTAATAAACAACAATTTAGAGCCCCTTTAAACTTCAACTTTAATAAGCTTAAATTAGCTTTTCATTTCAATTGAACACAGAAGTTTGAAATAAACTACCGCCTAGGCAATAAAGAACATTTCGGAAATCCTTGTGAGTTCGACATGACGAATAGCCGCACACAGTGATAGAATTCGTATTTGAAGAGCTTAGGCTTGGTATTGAAAAAATGTAATAAAACCTCCAAGGAGATTCAATCTAATATAGTAGTGGAAACAGAAAAGCCAAGAAAAAATAAGTGGAAGTACAACAAAATATGATACAAGAAGGTAATGGTAGAAAATTTATATAGATCTTATTCCCAAGGGTAAGGGAAGAAAATGTTTCTCATAATCAGGTACCGTACTTTCTCAATTTGCTGTGGAAATTGCCTGGAAATTGCTTTAGTTTTGCAGTTGCTTAGTCAGTATTCTTAAAGCTATGTTAAAGAAAGAAATGTACATAAAGTATACCGTAAATGTTGTTTCCTCATGTTTAAGTCTATTAGTATAATCTTACTTCCCATTTTTATAGCACAAGATTATACATACATTTTACATGATCTCTATCTAGAATAACATGTTTCGAATGTTAATTACGTGTTAAGTGGGTATTTAAAAAAAGGGGGATTTTTTTCTCTTTAGGTCAAAATACATTTCATTTCAAGCGTTTATATGCTTACTTCCGGGATGAAAATGAAATTTGAAAATAATTTAGGAAGTAAAAGCTTCAACTGTTAAATTATAAATTTAAATTTTCTCAAACAAAACTTTAGTCATCTAGCAATAACTTTAACCCTGACAGCATTGAAATATGAAAATTTAATGTGTATATTTCGACATGTATTATATATATATATATATATATATATATATATATATATATATATATATATATATATATATATATATATATATATATATATATATATATATATATATATATATATATATATATATCTGACACACACATGTATTTTCATTTTACATCTACAGTTTTTATCTATCATTTTATCTAATTCTTGTATATCTACTTATTTAAATTTGATTAACCAAGAATATTGTGTTGTGAAATCTTGTAATCCTAGACAATCCCTTTTTTAAATTTTCTAGAAATAATATTCTAAGCTTTAAAAGGAACAGGAATAGTTCTAACCTTTAAAAAACAAAACTAAAAATCACTGCCGTATCAATTATACAGACTTAAGATGTTTTAAATGTAAGAGTTCTCTAAATACAATGGTATGTCAGTAATACAATTGTAATACAATACATTTGTAATACAGAAAATGTATCTTATTAATACAATTGTAATAGAAATGTTTACTCGTATCCAACGTATTGCGTCGTCTCTTCGGCAACATCAGATAAAAAAAGCGAAGGATAAACGTATTACAAATTTTATTTCATTTTTTGCATTTGTCTACTTTTGTCTTTTTTGTGATATTTGCATGTCCTTAAAATAGAGTATCCTTCATTAAAATCATGACGATCTCTATGCTAAGTGACCAACAGAGTTGACATAGTGTAGCATTTTAAGAAATTATATAAACACTGACAGATAATCAAAACAATGCATCAAACTGAAAAATTATTTCTTCGTAAAAGTATTTAAAATTAGTTTATCATAGTTGATGTCATCTAGAATTCAATGGTACAATCAAACAAAGAAAAAATTGGGCAATTAAAATTAATATATCAAAGCAATTGGTGAAATGAAAATTATTTCATTAAAAATAGGAGTGATAATTAATTGATTCCTATTAAAGTCCATTAACGTTTTACCGTCAATTAAACTGGTCAAATTAGTTCAATATTTTTATTCGTGTAAAAAACGAATATATTGTTAACCCCATTAAACGCCGCTATATAAATCGTTTTGAAAAAATTGGAATTTCCGTATGTTTTAAAGCATTTCCAATCATATGAGTTTTAAATTTTTTAAGAAAACTTTATTTTTTGCAAAAAGGTATAATAGGGTCCCGAAATGGGAGACTTTGCGTTTAATGGGACTAACATAGCTCACTTACACACTGCGCTACAAGTTCAATGTTTAGTTTCATTACTTATATGCATTTTGTTGAAAAACGCAAAATCTGTATATTGGGATCAATAAAGTTAGATATGAAATAAACATGCTTGAACGAAGAAGCAATATAGTTCATAAATATTTATACCTGTTTATTTTATTTTTTATTTATTTTTCTAAAATTTTCCAGTTTTATATTTTTGTATGAAACAAAATTGAACAATTTTTGTGAAGCATTACTTTACATTTTTCACAACACAAACGAGTGTTCTTTTTGCACATTTTACATTTTGACTGCTTGCCAGCCTGTGTAATGTAGTGATTCACTCCATCAAAACGTTTATTGGTATTTACTTGCCCATGTGGTCCAAGTTCGTCCGGCCCAGTTTATGGTCTTTCTGATTTTAATAAGCACATGACTACATCTCGGAGAAACGTTAATTGTGACATCTCTCCATTCACCTCGCGATGGAAACTGGATCGTTTTTAATGCTAATTCAGGTGAATATCACAAATAAAGAGGGTCCAAGCTGATTGACTCGGTCTCAAAAGATAGAGTTGAAGCAAGAAAAAACACGATGCCAAGGCCTAAACTTACCGAGATTGAAAAAGCCAAAGAACCTAAACGGGAATACCTTAAGCGTTACACACAAACGATAAAACGAAAGGATTCCGTTGGCCAACGCGAGCATGAAGCCCGTATCTCACAAAAGTACCTAAGTGGTTGAGATAATTGAACCCTACAGAAGAGCAAATTGAGACTCTCCGAGACCCTTTCATGCAAATACGAGAACTGGGTGTTGATCCTCAGTTAGGGATAAAAGGATCCATTGTCAACAAACCAAATAACTTGCACAAGACCGTGGAATGTCTTCCACGCAATATAAATGATTCATTCACAATTCATGTAAAATTGAAATAAAAGAGCCTAGGTTTCAAATCTCATCTTATGTATGAACTTGTGAATCCGAAATGGGTGTATGATGCAGCTTACGATCTAAATCAAACACCATTGTAACAGTCCGAAATTATTAATATTGATCTCAATTAGCTGTTCAATGTCTATTCAGTCACAAAAAGAATTTACACAGAATGTGTCTGAGCTGCATTTAAATATGTCTGCAAAATTGTGTACTCAGCAGTTCAGGATTGACAGTTAAAAATGTCCAAGATGATAACACGATTAAGTTTCTTTTCCAAAAAAATTAGATAACTATCCTTTTGCCAATGGATAAACTGTGATCGCCTTGCGGTATTTACAAATTTCTTCATTTTGAAGTGAATCCTATTTTTTTTAAAAGAATTACTACTGATTTTAAATTATTCAATTTTATAAAAGCCAGTTTTAAAAGGAATACAATACACAAAATCAGCATATGGTTTCAGATAACCTTAAAAAAGTCGTGTAATAATTATAAGTGACGTAGTCTCCTTATGCTAGCACAATCACGTTGATCTTGCAGACAATCTAGCTTAACGAATAAAAAATAATTAAGCATTGAAGAACACGCAAAAACAATCTTTTTATTACAGTTATAAGCTAACAAACAAGACTGGGGTTGTCTTTAAAATCTTTGACAAAACGGAATCAATTTTGTCCTATTTTGAAGCAATGGCTTCCGCTAAGCCAGTGAAAAAATTCCATTTTTAAATGTCTCCGAATTTAAAAATCTGATTAAGAACCGAAAATAAGGCTTCATAAAAAATTTGTAATTGTACTCATTCAGCTTGATGTTGAATTTCGCATTTTCATTTTTTGACGTTTACCGGCAATCTGGTATACAAACTCTTATGTACACAAATTCTTTATTTTATTATAAGTAAAGATTAATATAGTTTCTTTATTTAATTACTAAAAATATTATTATTAAACGGATAAAATCTTAAAATACCCCATCTCTTTTCGAGTTGTTGAAATCTCACCAAGTTGAAATCTCACCAAGTTGACGATTATTACTGTTATCAACGTTGCTTTTTATTTATTAAAAAAATAAAAAAAGCAATTTAAATCATTGCAAATTTATTAAATTATTTTTAATAGAATAAAAAACTTCTTACTTTAACATTTTCAACTGGTACCGCACAAAAAAAACTTAAGAAATGAAATAACGGTTAAAAAAATGAAATAATAACCCTGATTCTAACAGCAAGAAATCAGAAGCATAAATGGCGAAAATATAAACCCTCTTACTTCATTTCTAACGAAATCCAACTTTCGTGTAGGTTTACAAATAACCAATCAGGTTTAAGAATTTTGGTGGTGTCATCAGACGTTCAAAATCATCCCCCCGAAATATCTTCCCGAAACCTATTTTTTATTATTATTTTTTTTAAAAAATCCGAATTTAATTTTTGCTATAGATCCACGCATGTCACACATGTTTTTTATTCTCAAAATTTATTACAATTAAAAAGGGAAGCAATAAAAAAGTATTTGCGCTTATATTATTTATTTTTGATGTACATTTAGGATATACAATGAAGGCGTAAGCATTTCTATTTTAAATTTACCTTCTTTCAAGACAAAAAAAATCCTGGTATATACCTATTCAGAAAACACTGAGAAACAGAGATAAAACGAATCGCAAAAAAATGTGACCATCATAAATTCACTAAAGTCCACCAGTGGTATTTTGGGCCAATGGGAGCTATTATGAACTTTAATAAAAGAAAGTCCCAGCTATACGACACTGAAAAATAGATTTTAAACCTAGAAAGTTTGACCCAATATATTTTGGAGCTAAACCTATCGAAGGATTCTCTCCAATACTTTATTTAGAAAGAAAAAAAATAAAAATATCAAACTGTATTTTGTCTTTAGGGAACACAAGGAAATCATACATCAACAATGGCAACACAAATTGCAAGGATTTGAGCTAAAACTTCAGAAAATAAATTTTATTCTCTTCAAAGTTTTGTTTTTATTTCATTTTTAACTTTAACTTTGAGTGATGGCTTCAATTTATCTCGATTTATTTGTGGTCATTGCTTTATTCTCAAACAGTTTCTTCATTTTATTATTCAATCTTATGGGATTCCCAAAATATTAAATTTTCCCTGGCGTGTCGGATGAAATTATATTTATATATTTTTTTTCCAGATTTGAAATTTTACGTTTCTTGGAAAACAAATAAAAATGAGAAGTTGCCAAAACTTAAACTTTAGAAAGAAATATTTTACTTTCGTTTGCAGTTAAAATAAATTTTAGATTAAATGTTTAGGACAGTAGAAATAAAGTTGAAATAAATTAAAAAAGAAAAAGAAAGAAACTAAGAAATAAAATATATTTCTTTACTCTTAAGTAGAATTAAACATATGACATCAAGTTTTTAATTTTTTCCTTCCGAAAATTATATTTTTAAGAAAACATTCAGCGTCCTACTTTGGACATGACAATTTACAAAATTCGTAAGTTCATTGATTTTCTAAAATGTTGTATGATCGTACGCAATAAAAATTAAAGGTTAATATTCCCTTTTCTTCTTTCAAATCCCCATTTCTAGCCTAGCTAGACAAGGTTCATGAGTTTGTTCACCTTCAAAAGGTCTAAAAATAGTAAGGGTCTTTCTAAAAGGTCTTGTTTTAAAAGACCGAGGCAGTCCAGTAGATGCTCAGGGGATGCCTGGGCCGAAGAGCACTTGGTACAAAGGGCAAAACACTTTTCTCCTCCAGAGTAACTCAGTGATTTCAGGTGTCCACAGCGGAGATGTGTGACGGCGGTTTGAGACAGACGGTCTTTGTCAGCTGTCAAACAGCTACCCGGTCTGGTACTCTGGTAACAATTGTGACTCGTTGGAGTGAGCCATGCTGATTTATTTCCCCCCCCCCTTTTTCTAATTATTGGCACACAACATTCTTAACAAAGAGAGAAAATGTTACTTTTAAGATATACATCAAAATTTCAGCTTAACACAGAGCGCTCATTTTTAAATGACGCATTTTCGAGTATCGGCATTGGCTGATTGATACGTTGGCTGCTCCCGGATCGAGCAGACAATAGTGCTGAAGTAAAATATCCTCAGTGGTAGATGGATCATGGGTCAGAATCTCCTGGCCGTCGGGCTAATCGTGGGAGGTTTTCCCCTCTATGTAACTCAAATGTGAGGTACTTTCATTAAAAAGTCCTCCAAGTAGGCTAGTTTGCGTGAATGCTTGAACCAGTAGTTTTCTTGTCTGAATTGAGTTCAAGATTAAAAGGCTTCGAACTTGAGCATTGAGAGTTGTAAACTCGGTATCGGGTCTGCTGTTCAACGCCGATTATTAAATAAAATGTTTTACAACCTGACTACAATCATATAATTTTCATTAAAAAAATTTCACATTAAAGAAACAATAATTTCTTAGTTATTTTGATGCAATCTAAATGAAAGATTATAAGTATTGCACTACCCATTGCTGTTATTCCCTCCTCTTCATAATGTAGGTAGGTATCTTTTTTTGTAGCAATTTAATGAAATGAAATGAAACTTGACCATTCCAACAGTTAAAAAATAGATTTTATTTGTTAAAGTGAATTCATTATCCATAAATAACAATAAGATTATTAAACAACAAGATTATTCAAATAATTAATATATTTTATTCATTTAAGATAATACGAATAGCACGAGTAACATGATCATCAAACTCTGCATATTGAAAGTCTGCAGTTTTAAGAGTTAATAAATTCTATTCATAGAAAATTGTTTTGGTTATGATTAAAAGCATTCGTAAAATAAAGCTATCAGGAACATGGTAGACTTATGATGAGTTGCGGTGGGCCTTTTTTCCGTTATTTTTTACTTTTTTATTCATTTTGTATGTTCCAGCTAAGGTAAATTAATTCATTTTTACTATATTGACTTATGTTTATTAAGGTGCTATGCATTTGAAGCAATAGCACAGAACATAGAATATTTACTTACTCTAAATTTATTATTATATACAGTGTGCGCTTTTTAGTATGACCCTTTCCTTTCAACAATCGATATAAATGTCACATTAACTTTTCTATGGGCTCAATGTTATGTTAATGGTCATGGGAAGGTTTGATTTAAGCATTTATTCCGATACAGAGACCGATATCAACTCATTTGACTTAGAATCCAAAAAAATAGTTTAACCATTATTTCATATGTTACGTTACCATACAATAAAGGTAAAATCTTTTGGTTCCTTTCCTTTTGGTTGATAGAAAAAAGGCTTAATCCTTCAAGTTCTTACCCCAAGTTCTACAGGATCGTAATTTATAATCATTCAAAATTTGTGTATTTATCAATCATACGTATCTATGTATATTCATCAATAATACGCTTGTATTCCCGGAAATAGGCGGTCGTCACAGTTTATGGACGTTTGTTATAGTGTGGTTTATATGTATAGGTTATATGTAATGGATATTATATATATATATATATATATATATATATATATATATATATATATATATATATATATATATATATATATATATATATATATATATATATATATACACACACAGAGAGAAATAGATTCGTATATCTATTTTAAGGGTTCCTTGGGGTATTCATCCACTTTTCCCTCGAGGTTAATATCTTCCTTAGCTGTACTATGCATGATTCTTTATCGCCTTACGAGATCATCGCCAACAAGACCAATTATTTTTATTTTCTGAAATGCCGGATGCTATCTAGGCAAAGTATGAAATAATCGTCCTGATGAGGTTATTATGTAAATGATGTGCAATTTACTGTGAATAACCGAAATCGGTGGTTGTTGACTTTTACCGGTGAATGTTGACAATCAAATTAGTCGCTTTGGTGAATGTCCGAAATATTTATTACATCTGATGTGATATTAATTTATTCGTGGATATAATTACATTTATTCGATATTTTAATACTTACTGACGATAGATTAGAACAAACATCAGTGTTTGGAGTATCGGGCAAATATAAACAGGGCAATGGCACTTGCCTTTCAAAAAACATCAGTGTAGGATATACCGGGCAAATGTATACCGGGCAATGGCACTTAACCAGACCTAGTATGACTAGACCTTTGGTAAATGTCCGAAATATATACTAGGTCTAGTGCTACTTTTGCTATAGCTTAAATATTTAAAAAAAATTAAACAAAGCGTTTGAATCAATTTTTAACTGATAACGAAATTATTGCTTTGAAATTAAAAAATATAATAATAAAAACTGCCCCAGATAAGAGTAATTGAAGTAGTTGCTTTATACAGCACATGCGTGGGAAATTTTTTTAAGAAAAAATTAACCAGGTGCATCTAAAAGTGGATGAATATCCCAAGACACCATTTTTAAGGCATTTTCTCATTATTTCCTGCTTTTATTCTTTCATCTTTAATTTTTTTGTTACCTGGATAGAATGATTTTTATTACCTGTAAAATTATTCTTTATTTTGAAATCTGCTTTGAAATTCTTTTAAAAATTAATTATTATAAATTTTTAAGACTATGTAAATGTTTTTTAAGACTATGTAATTATTATAAATTTTTAAGACTCCGCAGACTATGTAAAAAAATTTTACGCCTCATGATTTCCACTCTTTATGATCTACAGATAATAGACTTTTTGCTACGCTGAACGGGAGGTTTGGGGAATCACTAATGCGTCCATGGCAGATGAGGGTTCTCTATTTATTTTGTGTTACTGTCTTTACTTGTGTATTCATTTCACTAAAAGCAGCTGGTGAGATCGAGAATAGGAACTTAATAGCCTCTATATATTCTTTTATTCCATGTACGCCAATGCGTCCATTTCTTACGAAGCATCGGATTTCTATTGAGGTGAAAGCTGAGAGCCGATTAGGAAGGAAAAGTTTTTGCTTCCTAACACATTTGGTTTCATTAGGCAGAGAAAGAAATTTATACTGAATTATTTTGTGAAAGAATCTAATAATGAATAAACAATATATATATATATATATATGAAATCCGCCATTGTATAGAATGCCTAAAATTCGCCGGCAAAGTATGAAATGATTTATATTTCACATATTTCCTAGGCATTCTATAGATTGCCAAATGAGAAACCGGCAAAGTATAAAATACATCTCCGATTCGTTTCAAATATCACTTGGCGAGGCTTGTGAATTTCAACGCGTGGCTCGTGACTTTTTGACTAATAACAAAAATTATTTTCTTTTACTGTGCTACATGGAAATGGAGGAATTTAATGAAATTTACATGGAAAAACGTAATGAAATGGAATTCAAAATGTCATTCAAGGCTGCCAGGTTGCAACAAGTACGTTAATTTCTTATTTTATGTATGAAAATTTTGTTTCCCTTAATAAGAAACGTTTACATTTTGTTTTGCATAACTTTTTGATTTTCTTTCCACATTTTGAATAAATGTGTTTCAATGGCACTCTCAGTATTTTTTCTTAATAACATTTCTATTTTTGAGAAATGCATGTTGAAAGAAGCATGTTGAATGCATGAGAAATGACCGAAATCGGTAGTTTTACATTTATTTGATATTTTAATACTTACTGACGATAGATTAGAAGAAACATCAGTGTAAGGTATATCTGGCAAATGTATACCGGACAATGGCACTTGACCTTAAAAAAACATCAGTGTAGGGAATACCGGGCAGGGGCACTTAACTAGAACTAGTAAGACTTGACCTTTGGTAAATGTCCGAAATATATACTAGGTCTAGTTAAGCGCCATTGCCCGGTATATCTTACACTGATGTTTTTGAAGGTCAAGGATCACTGCCAGGTATACATTTTTCCGATACTCCAAACACTGATTTTCTGTCTGTAAAAATCAAGCCTAAAGTGGCTATTAGTTTGTTTTTTGCCTCTAAAAAAATAATTTTCAACTGCAAATTATTTTCTTCATTGTATATTTCACGTGAAAGTGTCATTTTTTACCCACATTGTAAAAAACTCCGGATCGAATTACGGTAAGATGTATCGGCACTTTGAGTGCATCATCCAACTAATTTTACGGTTAAATATTATGCAGTGATTTTAACAGTAATATTTATTTAGTTAGAGTAATACAGTAATTTTACGGTAACCATTCACGCCGAAATTACAGCAATATATATATATATATATATATACATATATATATATATATAAATATATGTATTTATATATATAAATATATGTATTATTATTATATATATATATATATATATATATATATATATATATATATAATAATACATATATTTATATATATATATATATATATATATATATATATATATATATATATATATATATATATATATATATATATATATATATATAATAATACATATATTTATATATATATAAATACATATATATAAATATATATATACGCACACACGTGTAGTTTTGTTTCCTCATTCACATTAGTTTCATGAATGACAAAATTAAATTCTTATTGGCATAAACAAAAAATTAAATGTTGTCAGAAGATTAAAATATATATTTAAATTCTTAAGATTTTTAAGAGCAAATGTAAGAAGATTTATACATTTCTTAGTGACAAAATTAGAAAACAACAACCATTTTGATATAAACATATCATCGATTCAGGAACTTTTGTTTGTAGTAATTTATGTCAAAATTGAGAAATGTTTTGATTCAATTTATTTATTTATTTGTTTTCTTTTAATTTTTTATCCGCTTTATTTAATTTAGCGAAAGCTATTAGCAGAAAGTCACGTCTTGAGCCCCGTAATCTTATGAAAATGTGTTATAGTATATCTCCTATTTTGTTTAGATTTCTAATCAATTGTGTTGCAATTTAATTGTTAAGTTGCTTTTTTTTATGAAAAAATATCAATTCACTCCTATGCCTTGCTTTTTTCGATTGTACATCACCGAGCAAAATGAGTACTCAAAACAAGTTCAGATCAAAAAACTGTCTACAAAAATTAAACTAAAAAATTGAAAAAGCAATGAACAACTAACTGTCCTTCGATTTTGTGAGGTAGTGGGGTTAAATATTTAGTGAACTTACAGTCAAAATTTAAATATTAGTCACAGCTATGTCCAAAATCTAAGCAAATACCTACCCTTTTTGAAACGTTCTCGTCCTTCTCCAAGTAGGGCTTGTCATGTAACAGAGCCAATTGAACCTCTTTTCTGACTTCGATTAGCAACAAAACTTGAACTTGAGGGAAGTCAAGAACTTAACAGTTTAGAGACTCCAGCAAATTTCAATCGTCTATTCGAAGTTCTGAGGGATTTTCTGCATCACTGCCAATCGATATATAATTAATTAGTTAAATTTGAAATGTTGTAAGCCAGAACTATTTTTTGGGGATTTTGTAATTGGAATATCGTTTGCTAGACACCATTATATGCGTGCTCTTTTTTTCATTTTCAATTATAAAAAATGGAAAATAATATAAATGATTTAAGAATTATAAGATACATTTGGTTAAAAAAAATTATAAAAAAGTCTCATAAAAATGAAAAGGATTAAAAAAATCAAGTTAAAATTAAAGCATGCAAAAGATTTCTTTTAATAATAAGAAGAGAAGAAAAGTCTTAACATAAAAATGATAGAAAAACTAAGAGTAAACATGTATACACCGAAGAGTCATTACATTATGACCACCCTGCTAATAACATGTAGCACCACCTTTAGCCCTCAAAACCGCTAGCACCCGCCGTGGCATTGATTCCACAAGGTGCTGATAGGTAGTCTGTGGTATCTGGTACCAAGCGCTTACCTGCAATTCCCTCATATTGCGAGGGGGTAGCGGTGCAGCACGAATTTGGTTTTCCAAATAGGACCATAAATGCTCTATTGGATTAAGGTCAGTTGAATTTGGGGGCCAAGATATGACTTGAAAGTCAATGGAATGTTCCTCGAACCAATCCATGACGATTCGACCCTTATGACATGGTGCATTATCCTGTTGGTAAACACCTTCCCCCGCAGGAAAAACTGCTGCCATGAATGAGTGAACCTGGTCCGCAACTATGTTCAAGTAGCTTACAGACGTCAGGGATTGTTCTATGAGGATTATGGGTCCTAATGTGCCCCCTGAAAATATTGTTCCTGGGCGAGGAACCATGAAAGCCTGGGTGAGCCCATTGATATAGATGGAGGGTGGTCATAATGTAATGACTCTTCGGTGTATATACATAGAATATAAGAATTCATAATACTGAAATAGTGGTTTTTTTTTTCTTACTTTGAAATTCATTTATCTAAAGCTAGTATTAATCTTTGTAGACTTTATACAACTAGAAAGTAATCTATGACTTTTCTATCCATAATAGCTAATGTATTTAAAAAATATATATATATATAAAGAGGTTATTAGAAATAATAATTATTTCATTTATTTATTTCCGTTACAACATTTCATTTTTTATTTAATTATCAATTTTTTTCACTCTTAAAATCATGAAATAAAAATAAATATTTACTCGACAATTGAACGGAATTTTAACAAAATAAAAGTCAAGTACTTAAAATAATGTTATTTTTTAAGAATTAAGATACAACAAATAAATTTAAAATTGTTGTATAAATTTTTAAAAAAAAATGCCATTTATAAATATATTTCGTGCAATGTAACGAAATAACTGTTCTAGGCAGTAAAATATTTATATTACCAAATTTATAGTTGCCATTACTTTTTAGTATGCAAGTAATGCAAATTATTAAAAATAAAACCATACAAGAGCTTTTAATTTCCTCCGACACTTTTATTAATCTTTGGTGAAAAGTATATTTCTTAGTTTAAATGGTATTTAATTATTATTTAATGTGATATATATGCCATATAAAATACTTACGGATTCTTTTTCCTGGAGAAATTAGAAATCGATATCAGTATCGATCCATTGAATAAACATACTTAATCTTCATTAATGATAATCGATGATACATTTTATTCAGTAATTGCTTTCATTACGAGATTATTATTTTTTTACTACTTTTTTTTGACTTATAATTGACGATTCTGATTCTGAAACTTAACTTGCTTTTGAAAAAAAAAATGTAGAACGACTATTACCAAATTATCTCTGCCGTATATTTTATTTAAAAGTTATCTCGGAAATTTCGGATGCAGAGATTGTAGTTTTATTGGACATTTGTTAAACTAAAATAGCAAATTTCAGATTAAAAAAAAAGAAATAGAACAATGTGGATATAAATTTAAGTAACAATTGCAAAAAAAAGAGAAAAAAACAACATAAATAGTTAAAACATTTTGTTAAAAAAATTAGCTAATTTAGATCTAAATTAGCTGTATGGAGTAAAAAACTCCTTTAATAGGTCTTTTTTTATGAAGCAGGGTTAAGCGTGCAAATAAATCTGAAGTTTTCGTTCATTAATCAAGTTTTGAGTTCGTTTCACTGCTAAAACAATATTTTTATTTATTTTTAACCCTAATTTTTAGAGTGATCATTCTTGTGAAGTAGCTGGAAAAAGATCCTTGTTATTCAATGACATCTGTTTATTATTGTCTGTGTAGAAATTTGTCAATGTATAGATGTATACGGCGAATGCCTTGCAAAGTTGTTTAGCCTACTGGGTACATCTCTTTGCTTCGGTGGCTAAGTTGTTATAATCTCTTGACCGGAGGTACTACTCCCACCTCAATAGTTCCTCAATTCCTTAATACCTCAGGAGTTCTTACTAGCATACGCTCTTCAGTGCTATGGATAAATGTTGCCGTAGCTGTATGGAGAAGTTGTGATGTAACTTAATAGAAAAAGTTCACCATATTCTGTGGCGTACCATTGGTACACGGCAGAAATTTGCCATTGTATATGGTAACGATCTATGGGAAATTTTATAGTCAAAGATATCGTAGAATTAGAGATATCTCAGAGATATCGTAAGATTTTTCTAGTTCAAGTTATGACAAATTTTCCTCAAGACATGTCTTTTTTTAATTTCATTATTTAAATAATATACCATTATTTCAGCTGCATAACAGGTTTCGAAATATAAGAAAACGTTCTTTGTACTTCAATTCATTTTATGTAAAATAAAAAAATAAAAAAACTTAAAGTGTTAGAATAATTTGGTTGCTTCTTTGCTGAAGAAATATCAAAGTTATAATTTTCATAGTCTTAACCATTTTTTCGTTTTACCAGTATAGTTCAGTTTGTTCCTCATCGATTCTACAACTTCTTCTAAGACAATGCATTTGCGATACAATGCAACACTTATGCTGAAACAATGCAACAAACAATGCATAAAACATTTCTGAAAGGGAAAAAATTATATCGTACTTTGAATAGTATGTAAAAAACCTACCAAAATTTAAAAAGAAATATGAATTAATGAAATTAATGTTAAAAATTAATAAAATTGAAATGGAAACTCCTTGGAAGAATTTAATGTTGTCTTATGCAAATTATCTTGTTTAAAATGTAGTGCAAAGGTGCACAACATCTGAGCCGATCGAGCAATAAGTGAATTTCACATAGAGAAAAAAAAACTGATAAAATTACCGATAAAGTATGATCATGAAAAATCTGATATAAGACCAAAATTCAGGTAGTAAAACTAAATTATATGGTATTTAAACCATTCATATAGTAATTTTCAATCCATTTGGTAACAGTTTATCAGAAATTCATTCTGGCTCTTAAAAGTATAGTTTTTATTACCACACTTTTAATAAAAATTACAATCCAAAAAAGTAAATTTTACCATTTAAATTGTTTTTATGCCATACTCTAAGGTATCATGATTGAATTACAAACTTTTTCCACATTTACCGAATTTAATCTCATATTATAAAACAATATTGTACTGTTAATTTTACCAAAATGATTACCAAAGCCCTTCTCTGAGAATTACCAAGCTTTTTTGTGCTCCCATAGACCCTGAAACAAGTTAAATTTTAGAATATTCTTTTTTGTCCGTACTTTTTTTCTCAGTGCAGATTAAGATATTTTTTTACATATTTAATTTTTTTATTTGTTTTATCAAAATAAGTTTTAAAAAGTATATAGCACTATTATTTAAAAAAAGTAAACTTATTTTTTCTTCGAATTTATTGATAAAAATAGATAAAATAAAACAATGTTAATTTTAATATTTCAATCATCCGAATTAAGTACGATCTCATTTACTGTTGGTTTCTAAATCATGTGTTATTATTAAACAGCAGTTGTAGTAGTTTTCTAAACCATTCACTAATATAAAAATACTATAATAAAAAAATACATATATATTGAAAAAATAATATACAAACCACTGATAACTAGTCCATTCTAATTCAATTTGACTTTTTCCGTTTATTTTTTTCACTCAACAAATATAAAAATATGTCTTTAGTAATTCAATAAATCTTACTCTGCTATTAAATCCACGCTGTATAACTGACGATTTACAAAGTAAATAGAGCATTATAGAACGTATTCTAGTATAACAGAAGCAAAAGTTTGATTTTAGGAATTTTTTTTATTTCTCAGATATATTTTGATATGGTTAATCCATTTTACTGAAAATTTAATAATACATAAACTCGGTATAATGCTCAAAATAGACGTATGGAGAATAAATTTTTACAGTAGTAGGTATAAAATATATCTCTTGCATCCAAGTTCTATTCCTTACTTTCTATTTATCTCTTTTTAACGTCTGATGAATTCATAATGATGTTTTGTATCGAGACCATCAAATTCATAAACGAACCGAAAGTTTGAACCGATATTATATTAATGAAATAGGATGAAGGATATTTTTATTCAGATGGAGTCTTGAAAATGAGAACTGGCATAAATTTAAAACAAATTCCATGAAAGTATTAGGGATGTAGAAAAATACTACTAGTTTAATAAAAAGACGCTTTCCTTCTGACATTCTGTGCATAATGTACAAGATGGGAAATTAAATAAAATAATTTTTAAACCATGTTTACATTTTGAATCAAAAATTAATGTTCTAGAAATTGTATTTTCTTCCAAACCCCTTCAAAAAAAAGGTTAGATATAAGTATCTATTTATTTTCATGATCGACAATATACATACGTAATATTTTTTTTGTAATATGTTCTTAGAATTTGTATACGTTTTTTTTCGTTTTAAAAGAAGTATTCTTTAGCAATGCAATATGAAGATAATCATTTCCTTTATTTCATAAAGAAAAATCTAATGCAATGTAGAAAGATAGTACTTATATATATCTTTACTCGCAGTTAATTCTAATGAGCTACTTTTTGACAATTCACACATGCAGTTAAAAAAGTTTACTTTTCTTGGAAATTTTGTATGAAACTTCATTTTTTTTCCTTCCCTTTTTGTAAGGAATATTTTTTGCAGAGTAGGAAAGAAATACTTAACCGTGAAAATCTAAAATTAGTGAACTTCTTATTCCTAATACACTCACTGTGAAGAAAGAAAAAAAAAGGAACTTTTCATGAAATATTTCGTTGCAACTCATTATTTTACTTCCATTTTTGTAAACAAATTCTTTTGCATTGTTGGATCCGATTTAAATATATGCAGTGGGAAACTTATTGCTTATATACACAAAAAAAGTGCGCAGTTATCTTGTAATTTTTCTCGGCAACTTTTTTTTCTTCCGTTATTGTTATTATTTCCGTTAAGAAATTTTTTGAACGTAGTGGGGAAATACTTAAACATATATAACTGAAACCAGTGAACTACTTGTTTCTAAAACACATACCGTAAGAAAACGCCATCGCCATCACCAAGATTCTTTTTACGCCAGTCTGGCGCGTAGCACTTTAAGTCTCGTCCTCCATCTCTTGTGGTCCAAAGCATCCCAACACCTCCTAGAAGAGGGAAGGCACCTGTCCTTATCAATTTAGTTGTATAGGTAATGAACATAAACTGCGCAGTAGGGAGAATTACGAAATATGTCATTACGTTTGGGCTACTAAACTGTGCAGTATGGAAAAAATCAGAAAGATGCTACGTTTGGACTACTAAAGGATCGGATTTATAGTTTATGGTAACCCGTGCAGAGGCCTTTCCTTTCCTATGAGGTGATGAGCATGAGCAGTCTGCCTAGTCAAGGACCAGCTAGACTATCCAAGATCATCTCCTTCATCCATTATCATTCTTCGCCATGTTAGTTTCGGTCTTCCTTGCTCCATTCGTCTCTTCTGCGTCCAGGTGATAGCTACACGAGGAAATTCGGTGGCAGACATTTACAGAGTCATCTTGGATGCTTGATTTCCACAGTGATGGGTCACGTTTTAGCCCTTCGGTATAGTTGATCAATTGAAATTACGTAAAGACAAAAGATTTTGAAAATCCTGAGTAGAGCTTCAGTTTAAGAGGAGTTCAAGGATTTTTCTGGAGATTTAGTTAGTTATCAAGTTTTGCACCCATAAAAGAGGACGGATTTAACTGTTGAATTGAAGATGAGTAATTGCAACTTGATTGTTAATGGTGAAGAATTCGAGATTTCAAATACTGTTAGTTAATGTTGCTTAATGTAGAACACCACGTGCTTTGATCAGTCTCGATGTAGCATCTTTGTCAGCTCCATCTGTGGTAGACACTATTGAACCAAGATAACTTAAAGTATCAGTATCTTCGATATCTTTATTTTTTGAGAATTGAGTATAGTTACAATGTTAATGTTTAATTTCATTGCTTTAGTTTTTTTTTTCAGTATTTATCTTCAGGCCTATAATTTCTGCAGTTTCTGTCGAAAGCTGTGATTTCCATTCCATATTTTCGAATCTGGATGACAACAGAACAATATCATCTGCATAATCGAGGTCCTCTAAAAGGTGTATAAAATTCTATCGAATTCTTGTTCTTTTTTTTCCTTGTGTTCTTCTTTATAATCCAGTCTATAATAATAACACTATAGCAATAAAAAGCGTACTTTTCTTGAAACTTTTCATTGCAATATCTTTTTATGCTTTCTTTTTTCATGAAGAAAATGAAGAAAAAATTTTTTTTGCAGTGTAAGATAAAAAAACGCCATTCCATATAATAATATGGAATGCTTATTAATATACACACAATTAAAGAGAATAATTTTCTAGTTATTTGGCCTCGGAATATTTTCTCTTTATACCGTCTTAAGAGGAGACTTTTCTTTGCAGTGTTAAACGAAGACAAGAAACATCATACAGTAAACTACTTACTTACAATAAAATATAGTAAAGTCCTTAGAAAACTACTAATTAATGATAAACATACATCATAAAAGGGCAGTTCTTTCTCGCAATTCTTTTTTTTCCCTCACCTTGTCTTATAAAAGAAGCAGCTTATACTGTATGGAATGTGAAGATGCTTGTTCTTACATAATTAATCTGAAGAACTATTTATTGCTAAGACACATTACATACTCATACACAAAACTTACACATATTCATACTCAATAAAGAAAGACATCATTTTCTTAAAAACAAATATTGTAACTTCTTTTTTATTTTATTTTAATGTCACTGTATGAAACAAATTATTCTTATTTTATTTTATTTCTTACTTTTTATGTAGTAAATAATCGCTAAAATGTTTAAATGTAGATAATATATCTATAAAAAATAAATTTAAAGTCCGATTTTGCTTTCTGCTTTTAAAATATTGAGTCTTATGTACAGTAGAAGTATATTTTGTCGAACTATTTAATTAAACAGATGCCAGGTTTTGTTTAAAGAAATTCCTGAAACTCCTCTCATCCTTTTGCTCCTTTTTTATTCTTAAAATTTGCATAAAACAGAGACTTAGCATATTAGCTAGTTCTATTCCCTTATTTTACCACGAAAAAAAGTAAGGATTTCTCACAAAAAACTTATTTGCATTAAAAGAAGAAAACTCAGTCAACGAAAATTGGATACTTCATTCTATTCTCTTTGCAGATAAGTAGAAATGTTTCCTTTTGTTTATAAGTCTTTACGGATTATTCGCAAGTAAGAACCTAATACTAAGGTGCCAATGGTATATTTTTTGTACGGAATATTAAGCATAAGAAAATGATAATTACATTTTATTATTAAAATTAAAAAATACCATCTGGTAGTACATTGCCGGATAATAGAATTAAACTCAATTTGGTAAAGGTAAATAACGTATTTGAAAATACATTTGACAATTTTTTTAAATAGTTTTTACACAGTATAATTCTATGGTAAAAAGTACCGGCACCCTGAGTGCCGATACTTCCGGCAAAATCATTTTTACTGGAACATGCTGCGGAATAAAAAGTTTGAAACATCGTAATTTTAACAGTAATAATTACCGAAAAATAATTCAATCACTCTAACTAAGTAAAGAATACTGTAAAAAGTATTATATAATAGTTTACGAGGAAAATATTGCTGTTGTTGTTGTTTCTAATGCTACTTGCCACACGGGCAAGCCTGCTTGGTGAAGCCGAGCAAATTTAAGGCAGAGTGTGCGTTTCTTGTTTTTCAGTGGCGCCATCTACATCCAAGAATTCGACTTCTGCCACACCATACGTCGGATCCGTTTATAGGGCGGACCCATTCCTACATCCATTCATTCATCCACAGATCGTAATTTTGACCTGAATCAGAGAACGATCGATCTCCAATCCAGTACCCCCAGAGGTATTGATTTGTTATGGGAACATGCAGAACTTTTGGGACTCGACAGATTTAACGTGCATCAGTCACTTTACTACAGGCCGACGGGGCTCGAACCCACGAACTCTTGGACATGAGCCCAGCGCCCTACCGACCAGGCTAGCCCGGCCTACGATAAAAATAGTTTCTATAAATGATGCATCTAGAGTGCCGTTTTCTTTTACCGTAATTTTTTACAGTGTTGATGAATACATGTCCGAGGAACAATGAAAAATTAGAAATTTACGCATGGTTTCTTATATAAGGTTAAAATTACTTACATTCACAATACTTATATTGCAAGTATTCCCATTTAGAATTAAGACGGAGCATAAGCACGACTTGATTATTATTTACAGTCTCTGTGTATTGTTATATCCTATTAGAATGCCACTATCAGCCCTTGATTTCCTCAGGAACCGTGTCTTGTCACCCTCAGGACCACCACCTTATTACTTCTTCTTTCTCTCTTCCAATCACAGCTGATTTGTACAAACAAACTATAACTAATCACACCTCTAATTTGCTAGAATACAAGCTCGAAGGAACAAGGTTCGAGTAAGAAGAACTGTCAGTCTGAAAACACAAGTTTGAATGACCTCTGGAAGAGGCAGAAAGACGAAAATGATTCAGAGGGGAAAGCATGCTCTGGAAAAGACGTGTTATTTCTTTCTTTTCTGGACTATTCATTTCTGATATTTAAAAATAATTTACATAGCAATTGTAAGTGTGGTTGTTCCAAATATTTACCCTCATTATGAAAGTGTTTCTGATTAGATATTATATGTCTAACCTATATGTATAATGTAATTTATATAAGACAGGTCAAGATTAGCTTTGTATTGAAAAGAGTATAAAATGACTATACTGCCGTGCAAAAGAGAAAAAAAAATTTGAAAAAAATTAAAAAATGAAGCATGCCTCTCAGTAGATTTTAAGAAAGGTGATAACTATTTTTTTTCTAATGATAATACTATGAATTCTAAAATAGAATTTAAAATAACTGATAAAACAAAATTTAATTTTGAAGAAAAATCTTTGTCAATAAGTAGCTTGTCATACAGAAATGTCAAATGTATAAAAATATCACTTTTGAATTCTTTGTCGCGTACGTTGATTCTACATTTGCCTGGCAGTATAGCTGTGCTATGCTGTGGATAGTAGAATACTCTCATTGAATATGTTTTCCAGGAAATTTTGTGATGTTTAATTTAAGTTGTTTTATTTCTTGCTTAAGCTTAATAAAAGTTTTTTATAAGTTCAAAGATGAGTTTTCAATTATGCGTGCTAGACATTTTCTACTACGCACCCAACAATTCCAGTATAATTATAATAATTCTAAGGACAATAATTTCTTGCGCTTAGACTAAGATATTTCAGGAATAGATGCATATTAAAAAAAAATTTAACACTTACATTTATCAATTGCATGCTTTAAGTGGGGGGGGGGGCGAAATCGAGGGATCTGCCTTGTACTTAGTTTAACCACCTTGATCTAACCACCAATTTTACTCTTGCTTATATCTCTCGTGCTGCCTAATTTTGGTAGTCTAAAAGACTTTTGTCTGGGATCTATATCAATGCATCGGAGATAACACGAATTATTACAATTGGATATTTCATCACTATTGAGAACAATAAGACAATGAACTTTATCAATGAAGAGAACTATCAAAATCATAATGTTCATTGATGAACATGGTCATGAGATAATACTTTGGTAATCGAAAACCAAAAGTATCGAATGCGATATTATCGTAAGTGTTTAAAACAGTGAAACAAAAATATGGATAATTAATGCAGTAATAATGCAAATTAGCTTTATAAGAAAAATATTGCGATAATAATTTATAACTGATGGGAAAACGCAACCTACGATACTTATTTATAATTTTATGTAACTACGAATCATTGAAAAATTTTAGTTTTATAGTAGAAAAAAAGCACTAAATAATAAGTATTTTGACGCAATTAAGGCATTCATTCTAGGAGCATTATAATCATAAACAAAAGTGAAGAAGTTGAAGTTGCAACTCAACTGGTCAAAACGTTTTTCAAGTTTATTGTTTGCTAATTGAATTAACAGCAGAAAGTTAGCACTTTTTACTGCACATAGCAAGTCATGGTACTTCAGCCTAAGCTGAAAATGTGCATAAGATGCTTGTATATCGCTCAACTTGCTATTGCTATGTAATTTAGCTTAATAGCATTTCATACTGGCTATGAAGCAAATGGCTATAAAGCTGTGAAGACTTGCAAAAACTTGCAAAAACTTATTAAATACTTGCATATTTTTGCTGCTGATACTGACATGTATTTTGACTTAAGAAAACATAATAAATAATAACTTGCCATAATATTTAAAAAATTTCTTACCAGTCAGTTAAAATTTACTAACCAATTAAAATTTTCCTTAATACTTAATATTAATCCTTCCAAACAAATCTGACCTAATTTAATTATCAATTTTTTCTATTAGTTATTTGTGTATCCCTCTAATCAAGTCCCTTTTTTTCTTCTTTTTTCTTATATATCATACGATCTACCCTCAACCTTAATTAAAAGCTTTTATAGTGAGTAAATTTTATTAAAATTTATTCCGCAAAATACCAACTACAACTATAATTTCAAATGATATCCCTTTAAGAATCTATGAAATAGATTGCATTCAATCTCCTTAAAGTGTTAGAACCCATCCCAGCATTTATTTTCACATCATTAAAGAATGCTTTTATTGAAGATAATGTAGTAGGGGGACTACTCCCTACACAACATTACAAACCACGTGATGAACAGGCTTTCTTGTAAATGATTTATGGTGACGTCATTTGATCGATGTTTTGCGCCATATGGACTTCTTGCTAATATCCCAAGTCCTTGGTATTCTGTCCACATTATTGTAGTCTTCATTTGGTATATTGAAAGCGAATCCTTTGTAATGAGTGCACAAGAATATAAAGCTTTTTATCTTGCGTCTATTCAACTAGTAATTGCATCAAATGCGGCAATGGTATTTGAAACAATTTTACTGAAATTCGTTGCTTTTATTTGTGAGAGTTTTATTCTTTCATTCATTCTAAAAGTGTGAATTGAACAATTTAGTGGGATAAGTTTATGCTTTTTAACTACTTTACTGCCACGAAATTAAACTAATTTTCTTAATAGTTGTTTTAAGAAAAGTTTCTAAACATGTGTTTAATGTTGTTCGTTAATATAATAACTATGAATTAATTCTTTCCTCTTTGAGTTATGTATAAAATAAAAGTACCACAAAATACTTATAAATGCAGTATTTAGCTTAAAATTAAAAAAAATCTATCTAAAGATGTCATACTATTTTTTATCTCATAGAAATTTAAAGATATAACTTTATGAGATTAATAATATTTACCTTTATAGTTACTTTTGAATTATGCAGTTTTAATTAAATTTATAACCGGCGTTGAACAGCTGGCCCAATTCTGAATTTACGACTATAAATGCTTCGCTCCCTAACATTGTAATTTTGAACACAACCCAGAAGACAAGGGGACTCATGGATCAAGCATTGGAACAGACTAGCCTTCGTGAAGGGTGTTTCAATTTAACTAACCAGCATTTGTGTTAGACGAGGAGAAAAACAATGAAACCCTCCCAATGTTAGCCTGAAGACAAGGGGATTCAAACCCATGATACGTCTACAATTAAGGACATTTTACGCTAGCTCTATGGTGGGTGCTACCCGGGTGCAGAATTAGTATTAACCAGCCACCACTTAGATTAGGGTCACCTAATTCGGATTGGAACACTCTATCAACTCCGCCAACAAGTCTCAATTTTGAAGTCCCTGATATTATTTAAGCACATAGATGAAAACAACAATATCTCAAGAAAGCTTTACGCGAACTTATTTATCGCATATTAAATTATTTCATAGTGAGTAGTATTTCATGATTGTAAATCGGAGATATGAACATATGAATGTTAAAATGTATTTTTAGAAAGAAAAAAAAATTTTTAATGGTGCTTTGCCCCTTCACTACTTTGCTGGGAATTGGAAGTCTTCGGCTAAATCAGCTAAAATAACATAAAATATTTCAGGAGAAGAAGAATTCAAAATGAAAACTGAAAACATTTCATTTAATTTACTAATAAAGCAATTGAAGTTGTGGTGAATATGTTTGATGCAATTGATTGAAGTTTGGGATATTAAAAGAATTTACTGCCTAAACTATAATTAAAAAAATTTCTAACAGCTCTATTCGTTTTATGTATTTTTTTAAGTCCTTTTTAGCCACTTAAAATGTGGTGCAGAAATTTATTACGGTGAAATTTCAATCATATTTAACATATAAAGTGTTACTAACATACAGAATTGAATCAGAAATATGAATTATATATTATAATCTTTTGATTTCTATTTCCCTTTCAGGATACTTAAAGTAGAATTGGTCATCGGACAATGGCTATGTAACAATCCAGATTGGAATTCTGAATCTCTGATTAAATTCACAGAAAAGAGTCAAGTGCACCTTTGAAAATGGAAGTGATTTGAGATGATGGAAATCTCCACAGATATCTGAGGGTAGACTCTTTTTTCAAGAATCGGGATTGAGAAATACAATAATACCTCCGATGAGGATCCATCCAATAAATTGCCGGATGCAGAGATGATGAAAAAATCGGACATGATACCGAGGAGAAGGGAGTGGAATTTCTATGGGTAACCGTCCCCATGGAATGGGAAAGAGAGATTTTTCATAATCAGATTCCTCAATTTTTCTATTGCTGCGGAAATCACTAAAGCTTACGCTTTGTTTTCCGTTCCCCCTTTCTACAAAATTTCCCATTCTTGTTTTTCTAGACGAGAAATGGTAACTGAATAAAGAAATATATAATATTTTTTTTCGATTTACAACAAAATAAAAAAATGACTTGTAATTTTAGAGTGTGCTCTAAGCTTGTTGAAAATAAAGAATAAGAAGCAGTTGCTTAAGTTTCGTTTCCATATTGAGTCTAGCAACGCGATTACAGATTGCAAAGATATACTAAATTGCGTTTAAAAATAACACTTTCGTTTTGCACCAAAAAATACTTTTAACATATTTTTAAAAGTCGTATATTAAATAAACGTACAGATATAAAATTTCATAATGATTTAAAATGCACAAGCTTTATTTTCCAAACCCAGCATTATTCAGTAAAAATATTTACTTGGTTTTCCGGAAGACTCTACATATCATGTGAAAAGAAATTTGATAGTTAATAACTCTGAACTAAGTTTATCTACTATTTGGAAATCACTGTTCTACTGTTAAATTCGAAAGTTTTCTTTTTTTTAAAATGCGTATATATCCTTCAAGTTGTTCTAACCTCTAATGATGGCTGTGGTTAAAAGAACAATCAGGATGTTTTTTGAATAATACATATTTCAAGCCAAATGGCGAACTAAAAAATAATACAATTTGCTCTAGTTAAGTACAATAAAATGGCGACCGACTTGTGTAGGAGGGAATAAACTGGCCTTTCATCAGATAAGTTATGGATTCGAATCCCAGGCAATGCATGGATGTTCCTTCATTCTCTCTATACTGTCTGTCTTTACTGTTTGAGCAACGTTGGCCCACCTAATATGGTGCCCCTGAAAAGTGGCAAATAAATCTGCCCTACAGATGCCTGTATGACGTAGGTCATTCCCCAGGCTGGCATTAAAAAAAGTAAAGTAAAATTTAACCAGATAAGAATAATAAAATATATACTCTTTTTAATTTCTTAATTTGCATTAAAAACTACGAGCATCAGTTAGTATTTCCTCGTAACAAAAGTAAACTAAAACGAGTAATCGAGCATAAGGCTTTGAAGCAAAGGATATTTAAAATTATTGTTTTAATATTTTTGAAACGAAAGTAAAGTAAATCTAAATTTGTCGCTAATATTTCTGTTGCAAAAATAGTTTTGTGAATGATCCCTCTATTTCCCATTTAAAAACTCTATGATTCGTTAGTTATGTTGATTAGAATCTATCATTTTTTAAATTGGATATAAGAGATGAACTTTAATTTCTTAAATTATAAAATTACACATTACAAGATTTGTTAACGCATTCGATGAAAATAAAAAGAAAGGAAAAATGTGTGCATGACATTCTGAATTAAACATCATAAAAATTTGATAATGTAATATTGTTAACTATTTTTACACAGAAATTTCATTGAAACAACGAAACTTTAAGGGAAAGATATATTCATTAACCTTGTATGTAATTATCGGGCGACTTTGAACAATAAAAAATTTGCTATTTTTCCTAAATAACTTTATTAAAATAAACACAATATTGAATCGGAAATTGAAGTTTTTAAAATTCTTAAAATCTATTATTTCACAATTCTCTTTTGCATTAATAAAAAATGAATTGTTGTGAGCATACTAAAATCAGAGATGTAGGAATATCAGGACCAAAAGCTGAAACTGAGAACAGATAAGAGGAAAGTTGGTTTATCAGATTAGTTAGTTGGAATTTATTGGCATGAGAGCTATTCTGCGCTAATCACTGGGTTCAAATGACTATCTAGGTAAAATTAATCAACTTTTTCTTAAGTCATAGAATGCAGTCTTGATTTATAGTCTATAGTCTTGATTTATAGTCTATATTCTATAGTCTTGATTTATAGGATAACCAAACAGCGAATGAAGATTAGGGAAACTGCTAAGAAGATTGTTTCTCAAGTATTTGAATCGTCTACAGTCCATAAAAATATGTTCAATGGTGATGACAATACGACATTTTGAACAAATAGGCTCACATTTATTTATTTGTAAATGTAAGGGTATAATGGGAATGGCCAATGCACAGACTTCTCAGGGGAAAGAGCGTTCGCCTTCCAAGGAGGTGAAACGGGTTCGAATCCCTGCGATGACTGGTTCATACGAATCGGCATCCGGCTTGCACCAATTACAGTGCCAATGTGAAATATCTTCAGAGGTAGATGGATCATGAGTTAGAGTCCCTTTGCTTTCAGGATAACCGTGTGAGGTTCTCGTAGTCTTCCTCTCCATGTAGCGCAAATGAGGGTTAGTTCCATCAAAAAAAGTCCTCCACGAAAGCAAAATTTCTCCCAATGCTTGATCTATGAGTTTCCTAGTCTTCTGTATTGGGTTCAAAATAACAAGGCTAAGTAAGTGAACTTTAATAGTCGTAAACCAAAAAATTGGACTTTGGCAATTTGAACTTTTTACTGAATTAATAATGCCTCAATTTATTGAGTAAGCCACACACTTTCCTGCACTATAAAACAATCAAAAGTGAGGACGACACAAGTGAACATGCACAAGTCAGAGGTAAGGTATATTTATCTCTGCTACCTTTTATTCACATAAATGAGTGATTACTAACATCCAACATCCACGTGATGAGTTTTTGATCATTCTGTTCAGACAAAACTAGAAAAAAGTAGTGAAAATTATAAAAAAAATATCTATAGATAAGTTTTGTTTCCTTCCATAACGTTGTGTGAATACGAAAATTTAAATTTTAAATTAATCATTCTTTTTATTTGAAATATCCAAACCATCAAACAAGTATAAAAAATCTAAAGTTTGTATGTTTCAAAAGATTAGATATAGTTATCTTAAATTTAAAAAGAAAACTGCGTAATTTTTCCAAGTTTTTCTTGTTAAGTGCGATGCTTGAATTGAAAATATTAACTTATATTATAATTTTTTATAAGGTTTTTATTATTTTTACAATAGGCTTCTTTTCCACAAAACAGAGTTTCGAATTTAATGCATTAATTTTCTTCAATACATTCACTGCTGGATTTAGTTTTAACATAGAGTCCATATCATTCCCCTCCTTCATGAATAGCTTGATCAGGAAACACAGGAATATCAGGGAGTATATAAATACGAGTCCTGCAATTTGTATAATCTCTGTTTGCCTTGCATGTCATTTTATACTATCGATGAAGGTGTATCATGTAAAGCCGAAACTCGTATTTCTGATTTTAATGATGTTTTTCCTCAATCATGATTTACACTGAGCATAATATTTTTGATTTTACATAACTTTATGTTTCAGCATTTATCTAGATTTTACTCTACATTTAAAAATATTCTAATGTATAAAACAACTGATAAAATAAAGAAACTAAAAGATTAAATTTCCATTAATTCCATTAAATAAATTTACATCATTATTATATTCAATGCAAGATAAATCATATGATTCAATTTCTATTTGAATCATATGATTTATCATGCATCAAATGTAATTAAAAACTAAGCATATTTTTGAAATTCGATTTTATTATAACTAATCCCACTAAGTGTATCATCGTTCTTTTTAATAAAAATGTATTGAAAAAACTTATTATAATTTTTCATAATTTGAAACAAAAGTGTAACTAAAGTAATTAAATTCAATAAATTTGAGTAATAATAGTGAACTTCTAAATTTTTTAGGCGCACTAAGATAACTAATAAGTTCTCGCACGAGGATAATTAACTAAGATAAGAAATAATTTCTTGGGTGCTCTTATAAGCTTTCTTTATTACATTTATTTATGCATAAAATTGCTTAAAAAACATACAAAATATTTTATATAAAGTGCACAGAATTATGCAGATTTTATATATTAAAGTAATACATATTATTAAAATATTATTCATTTTTGCATATATTAAATAATATATGAAAATATAATTTTTATTTAATAAAATATATGGAATAGAAATACAAATTATTATAAGATATTCATTTTAAAATAATTCGTACTTCCGATTGTTTATTACTATGTTAATATTTTTTTAGTTTCTAAAATATTCTGTTATTAATTTTAAAAAAATTCCTGCAATCTTATCATTTCAATAAATTTTCTCATTTCAAATTTAAATGCATATATTATTTCTTATACGTATGTTTAACATGGTAATGTTAAAACTACATAATAGAATCAAATACAAGCAACTCACGTTTCTAATTTTCTTCAAAAGTCAAATTAAACATATAGTTCATAAAATATAAATTTTCTAAATCCTTACACGCATCAACTTTTAAAAATTTGCTACGGTATAAAATTTACCTCACTTTCATGACTTAAGAGCTCTCACAAATTCAGAAAGCATAAAATCTGTAACAAAGAAAGCATAAATTACCTCTCCACTAAATGATTCCACATCATCCATTTCTTTCATTAGCTTCTTTAGAAAATTCTAAATCCCCAAACTCAAGCGAAAGACTTAATACAGGTGATGTCAGTGCATGCAACTTCAGGAAATGTTGGTTAGAAAATCGAGTTTAACATCAAGAGCATTTTCTGCCAGGAATGATTAAAGGATTAATAATACACTTGAAAGCAGTACGGACAAGGCTAATGGCTTTATAATTACTAAAGGATTACTACAGCAGGGAATAAGGGATATGTAATCTTGGCTTGCAAGATAAAATATTTTTATGTTCAAAGCGAATGAACGACTGTTGGAATGTACTAATGCCCTTTTGAAAGTATCTTTGCTAAAATTATAAATTAGATTGCTCCCTAGCTCATCGTTTTGGGACATAAATTATGTATTGTAAATAAAAGTAGGTTCTGTAGACTTAATTAGAATACTAAAGCCACCAGCTCCATTTTAAATTAAACGACAGACAGAAGTTCAAATCAAAAATTAGTAAAGTTCGAAAGTTTAAATTAACCGCAAAATGTTTCGTTAGATTTGAAAGATCATTCGAATGAATTTTCGAATAATATGCTTTCGAATTGTAACTCAGAGTGCCTTTTTTCCGTACTTTCGAAAAATAGCTCGTAAATGTTTCTCTATGACCTTTTTAGCTTTTTGTAGGCCCGTATTAGAGGTAGCTTAGGTGTTTATTGAAAGAGAAAAGGAAATATCATGGTAGAATAAATTAAAATTTCTACTACCATGGATCACCTGTATAAATAGAAATATTATGCAAGGGATAAGAGAAATGTTATCTTGTTTTTAAAAATGAACTATTTATATGTTCAAATCAAATACATGACTACTGAAACATACTAATGCCATTTTTTCCTATGCTAAAATTATAATCTGCAGCTCATCGTTTTGGGGTATAAATTTTTTCTTGTAAATTTAAGTTGGTTCTATAATATAAATTAGAATACTAAAACCAATAGATTCATTTGAACTGCAACGATGGTAAGAAGTTCAAATCTAAAATTAGTAAAATTGGAAAAACTCAAAGTAAGGAAAGTTTAAAGTTACCTTAAAAATATATAGTAAATTTGAATTATTATTCAAAAGCTTATATGGCCACCATACTTTCTATATATTACTCTAGACGTTTCGTTAATACGTTAGAAAAAATAGTTTGTAAATATTTACCTGCGCTTAAAATTCCTAAGCACCAAATATGAATTGGTAAAAGTAAATTTATTCATATTAGTTTATACAGATACCTCCATCGTGGAACTTCCCGCCTACTCTTTGAACAGTCATGGTAAATCCTCAGTATTAAGTAATAAAGGCGAAAATAAATGTACTATACTGCTGAAAACATTTATTAGTGAAAGTAAGTGTAAAAAGTATTATTTTTAATCTGTATTCTTATTTTAGGAAGTTTAGATATTAAGTTAAAGTAAAAACTAATCATATCATGATATTTATACTTCTAATTTATGTGACTATGTATTTATAACTGAAGAAATGGAATGATAAAATCAATAATATTTTTTTTGACATTTTCAACAAATTGAAAATAAGTCATTTTTGACAATCTACTTGAATACTATGTCTCCAAAGCCCAAAATGTTTGTTTTGATGTAATGTGGGGAAAAATGGTGTTCTCTATTACATCGATCTGAAAACAACAATAAACTTTATATAAAAGTAATTGAAACTTATAATTAAATTTTATAAAGGGAATAATCTAATCGCAAAAGAACTGTTACAGATGTTTAAAAATATCTATGTGATATTTAAAATTATGAGTCTGCTGATTACAGTTAAGAAACGTTTATATATTTTTGGAATTTATTTAAATATGTTTATAAACTCACCGTTAAAGTTTTCACATTTTTAAAATATGTAATTCAATGCATAAATAAAAATAAAGCTTATAATTTGAAAAGTAAGAGTGAGACTGAAAACTGTGTCGCAAAATCAGAGTTCAAAATTTAATCATTAAAAGTTAATAAAATCATCAATCATTAAAAGTTAACGAATAATCTCAAACTAAAAAATTTTTAAAGAGAGCAAGGTTCTTACTAACCCATTGTGTTTCGGATTAAATTGTTCCAAAATTTAAAAAAGATCGAATATTAGTTGTACAATATCGGATATTTTGTTTTTTTTTAAATTTTTAATAAATATCTAAATCAAACATATTGTATCTTTGTTATTTGAATGTCATATAACATCACTAGAAGAAAAAAATCCTTCTTAAAATTGTCATAAAAGCTCCATTGAAGTTTAAGTAAATCCCCTAAATATCCTATTGCAGGTTTTTTTCTCACGAAACTCATTCAACAGTTCAGCAACAAGACTGAAATGCTGAATATTAATTAGGCTAAATGTGTCCTCTTGAGTATCAGTAAGTATCATTTCAAACAAAAATAAAAATACAAATTTTAAATTGCGAATTCTATTCTGTGACTATAATACAATACAATTAAAAAAATAACATTTAAAAATACTTTTTATTACGGCATAGAAAGAAACTTTTGCAAAATCGACTATTCATTTAAATTCCTTACAAACTTTTAATTAATATTTCTATAAAACGTGATATATATTTTCAATTTAAATCTGTTATGTCATTAAATTCATTGTAGTTATTGAAATGAATACCCATTAATAACGGTGAAACTCGGCACCAGTAAAAATTAATTGAAACTTGAGCAAATCCATTGATTTATTCTAAATATTCTGAAAATCTTTCTTTCATTCTACCTTTTCCATAAATCTCATTCGTTTATTGAGTAACACGAGTGAAATAAATTGGGCAAGGGAGTTCTCCTAAGTAGCACTTAGCATTTCAAATAAAAAGAAAAAGCATTCCAAATTAGAAAATAACAAAGAACAGATTTTGAATTCAAATTTAAATTGTGTGACTACTATAATTTGAAATATTAGAAATTATAAGAAATTCTGGTTCAAATTAAGGAAAGAAGTACCGACACTCCAGAATACTTCTTACCGTAAAATTCATTTATACTGAAAAAACGGTACGAAACAAAAAATCTGATATACCGCTCTTTTACAGTAATAATTACGTAAATTCACTGAATTATAAATAATACTGTGAAAATGATGGTATAATATTGTACAGTAAAAATGATATTTACGGATGCACCCAAAGTGCTGATTTTTCTTTGTAATGTGGGAAAAATAACGCAACAAAAAACTTTTTTACACTGGTAAAAAAGAAAACTTTTGTATTATCGAAACTTACTTTGGTCATTTTAAATATTTTTATTAAATTTTCCATCAACGTGATAAGGTCTTTGTTATCTGAATTTGTTAGAACTCTAAGTTTTGAATGATCATCAGAAATAAATCCCTCTTAAAATTGTTGAAACTCACCGTCAGAAAAGCTCCATCGAAGCTTATGCAAATCCACTGATTCAAACCCTCTAAAGCAGACGTTTTTCACAAAACTCACTCGTCCGTTCTGCAACACGAGTGAAACGTTGCATATTTATTAGGCGAAGGTGTTCTCGTGAGTAACATTAAGCATCATTTGACGCACAAAACGGCTATTTAAATAATATCGCTTCCAAGTTTCAGTTTTATTTCTTTATGTGTATTTTAATGTTTTTATGCATCATTTAGAAGAAACGTTACCTTATGGTAAAGTGAAACTTTTGGATGGCGCCGAGTTTGTATCGATTACTGCTTCATTGCGAGGAAGATTTCGGATTTCAGTTTTAATTAAAATATTCATTTTTGGTTAAAATATTTATGTTGAATTTAAACTATTTCCAACGTCCGAAAATCAAAATATTCTAGATTATTTAGATATTAAATAAGTATTCGCGAACTAGACTACAGCTTGGATTACACAGTTTTAAAAATATTTTCGAACAGTTTGTTATAGAATAATAAATTTAATGTATAGTGAAATGAAAAGGCAGTAATAAGACTGATTTTAAAAATAAATTAAAATGATCGAAGTTCGAAGTTGGGACGCAACATTGAAGAAAATAATAAATTGAATCAAAAGCGAAGTTAGAATAGAAAAAAGTAGAATAAAAATCAAACCTCAATTAGTCTATAGTTTAGATCAGATAGTTTTAAAAAAGTTTTCGAATAGTTTGCTATCATCAAATAATAAATTAATTATTTATCTAACGATAGTGAATTGAAGAAGGGGTAGTAGAACATATTTGTAAAATAAATTAAAAATATAGAAAAAGGGAAGCAACTTTGAAGAAAATTTTAAACTAAATTAAAAGCAAAATTAGAATAAAATGCAAAGAACAAGAAGAAGAGCAAAACATAAAAAAAGAAAAAAGGGAAAAAAATGCTGATCAGAAGAAAAAGAAGAATAAAGTTTAGAATAGACAAAATAGAGGAAACACAAAAAAAATCTGGTAAAACAAGTGTGCCGTAGGGTAAATTTCACGTTAAAAAAGTACTAAAATCTTGCAATTCTGGTAATGAAAACTAAAATAAACAGTATGTAAGCAATTCATTTGGTAACATTTCCGTTTAGTAACAGTGTAGAGGAAATTCTGGTCTCGAAAGATAAAGTTCTTCTTATAACACATTTAGTAAAAAAAACGAAACTGAATTGTAAATTTCCTTCAAAATCACTTCGCTAAAAGTTACTAAGATTTTTGTTCTTTTCCCGTTGAGGCAGAAATGCGATAGATTTTGCTATCTTTGGTAGTTTTGACCACTCTCTTATTCCTAAGAAAATGTAGAAAGGAATAATAATTCTAGAATGCGGATAAAAAGCAAAAACAATTGTATAAAATAAAAATAAATATGTGTTAACATAAGGATTATTTGCCTTCAAAAATTTGTTAATCAGTATTATTGAAAAATAAGAAAAGAAATATTTTTTAATGTTATCTAGAATATGTGGAACATCATGCTCTATCTCAAACGGTACAAAATCTTTTATAGCTTTATCTTTTCTTCAGAAGTTTTGCTATTTATATAGGTAAAATAATCGATTAGAAATTAAATATAATTTGGCTACTCAAGTAAAAGTAAAAGCAAAAAAAAATATTTCTCACGAATTATTTTAACGATAATCTTTTTCTAATATTTTAAAATTTTTGCTCGATATCATTTTGTGTACACTATCACCAAAATACTTTCTGAAATTTCAAATAATTTTTTTATTATTATGAAAATTAGAATAATCTTTATCCCCACATTTCACAATGTGTCCTTCTACAGACACTGAAAAATTCCTATGAGATTAAAACGAAAAATTATTTGATAAAATAATTTGATAAATAATTGAAATAAAAAAGCATCCTTGGAAAATAATCTTATGTCGTTTTTTAGAAGAATTACGCAATCTTATAAAGTGGATTATTTCACAAATACGTAAAATTTTGAGATATAGGATAAGATAGGAGAATAAGTTGAGGATTTAATCCTTTATTTATGTGTTGTATTACCTTTGTTTTCAAGTTTCACGCAGACATTAACAAAATTACGATTCAGGCGAAATAAAGTGCAACTGTGTAACACTTTTGTATTATCTCTCTTTGTGTATTCATTCACTTTCCAGAAATCCAAGCACAATTTAAAACCTTTTCAAAGTTTATCGATTAACTTAAACATTTATCATTTAAGTTAAGTAATAGCAGGTGTGCTGACAATCTCTTTTATTGCATTATAATGCTTCACGCAATTTTTAAGTATGCTAATGAAATAAAAGAGATTTATTGCATTAATTTCTCTCTTCATATTTTTAATACTTATAGTAACATTTTCTATAAATAAAAGAAGCATATTAAATATGAAAGAATAAGTGAACAAATAAATTACTTATATTAAATTTTGTTTTTCTTATAAAATGCTTTTGGAAACATAAAATAGTATTTAATGTCTAAAAGCACTATGCATGGTACACTTAAAAACTCTTCTTATGAAAACAATAATATAGAGCGATGAACAAAATTTCAAGATTCATTAAGCACATTCAATAAGGGACGTGAAAAACGATATGTTTAAGTAGAACTTTATTACTAAAAAAATGAAGAGCCTGAAATAAAATTACTGACGTTACAAAAATTATCAGCTTGCTTATCACTGACTAATGGGCAGTATATTCCATGAATGCAATGATAATAGGTTTTTTTTTTATATCCGTCGTTGAACAGGCGACCCTATTTTGGTTTTACGACTACTAATGCTCAACTCCGTTGCCTTGCAATTTTAAACCAATCCAGAAGACAAGGATACTCCTGAATCAGTACCACCAGAGGTATTGCTTTGTTATTGGAGCATGGAGGACTTTGTGACTCGACAGATTTAACGTGTATCAGTCTCCATTTACTGCCCTCGGAGTCTTCGGCCAGTGGGGATCGAACACACGAACTCTTGGACATAGGTCCAGTGCCCTACCAACCAAGCTATCCCGAGGTATATGATAATAGGTGTATAACGAATAGTTTGATGCCCGGGATAGCCCGGTTGGCAGGGCACTGGACTCACGTTCGCGAGAACGGGAGTTCGAATCCATTGGGCCGAAGACTCCCAGCATAGTAAATGATATCTGGTGAAAGTTAATTCTGTCGGGCATTAAGTCCTCCATGTTTCCATAGCAAATTATACGTCTGGGAATACTGGATTGGAGAATGTAATGTATTTTTTGAGCGACTTTTGTTACAATGTGACAAATGTTTAAACGATTTTAAACTGCACTTTTGAGTTTTATTAAATGAATTGTCTGAAAGATCTTCTGACTCTTAATTTATTGATTGTAACTAATATTTTAGTTCCATCATAAAAAGAAAACCGTTTAAAAATCAAGATTTGCAATTTCTTAAAAACTTCTTTAATGAGATTATTCTTATTGAGGAAATTCAATCTCACTCAATAACAGCTGAGATTGCATACGTTTTCCCTTACATTTCATCAATCACTCGACTAAGAAAACAGCCTGAAAATGATTTTATACGTAAAGAAGAAATATTTCACCAAAATGAAATGTTTTTACGAAATGTAGTGTTACTCTCTTTAAGATACTGATTGCCTTTTGTGTTAGTCTAGTAAAAACCAAAATTTCAAAAGGTGTTTCGAAAAAATTCAAACACCAAACTCAATCAATTAATAATTAAACATCACTTACCAATACATACAAAACATTTACAACAACCATGCACTTCAAATAAAATAAAAATAAAAATATGTGATTATAAAGAGCACAAAAAGTGATATTTTCAAGCGCCATCCTTTATGTTACTTTCTAGATCAATTACACGAATTCTTTGTGTCCTTGAGGTCTTATTCATCCTAGTCTGCAAGGAGATAAGTGCAATTCAGGATCCTTTCAAAGTTTCTCGATTATCCTAAGCATTTATCCTTTGTGTTAGGAAATAGCAGGGGCGTAGAAAAGCCGTCCATGACAGCTTCTTTCAATTTAGCTGGGAAAAGCATTATTTTTCTACATGGTCTTCTTTTTTTTTATCTTTTTACATGACACCCTTTGTTGCCTTTACACTACAGGAATGATATTGTTTATAGCTTTTTTACTTCATGCTTCGATGTATTTTTGTACTCGTTGTTGAGGTAACGTATTTACCTTACTTCCTTTCAGAAGGTGGGAAATGGCGCTGGAAGTTTGCGCAAGGTGGAAATAAAATGAAAATATTAAAGTGAACGGTACACGTTTTTAGAATACCATGAGTTGCGCAATATATATTAGTCCAGAGTTTATTTCAAGTTGCATTAAAGTATAGATTGTTGGTTCTTCTTAACAAAAAAAAAAAAAAAAAGATCACGACAGCGAAATCTGTAATTGTAATAAAAACTATAAGAATCAAGGAAGTATTTTTTAAAAGTTAGTTATAAAGAAAAAATAATTTTCATTAGCGTTAATAGTAAACTGGGATCTCTTTTTTTTTCTTCTACAAGATTTTGCAACTATCAAACTACCATCCAGAAAAACAATGTTTAAATTTTTCAGAGGAAGAAATACTCATTATGTGACAAATTTTACTTGTTTAAATTCTGGCATTGTGTGAATTTTCATATACTTTTACCATTTCTGCTCTTTTTACTAATTTAATTTGATACTGCGAATGACAAATTTATTTCAAAATTACAAGCAACTTAAGTGCTAAGATATTTTACTTGTTTTTATCATTTTCAATTTAAAACCAGATGTTTTTTGCATTAATCAAATATGCGCACGTAGTTCAAATGAAAAATAAAAGCAAAGGGAATGGTGCACATTTGTAGAATGCTACAAGTTACGTTGCGAACTCAAAAACAGAATTTTCTAAACTTACATAAAAGTATGGTATTTATAGATACTTTCTATCAAGAATATAAAACGAAATAAAGAATAATTACAAATTATTACAGTGTAGAAACTCAAAATCTTATGATGCATTACTTTTAAACAAGGTCTTTGCGAAGTTCAACATTTTTACTAAAGTGAGCGAGAGAAATTGTTTAGATTATTTTTAATAAAAAACCATACTATCTTTCATCGCATTCTTTAACATACGCCATGTTTTTAATGAACATTCGCCTTAATTATGGTGGAAGATATTTTCTTAACTGTTAAGGCTTAACAGAAGCCATGGTTGATTAGAGAAATTTCACATTCCTTTTTTTACACCTATTGGAGATACTGCGATTTGTCGGGGAAACTTTTGGGCACGTAAAGGAAAACTTGACGCTTTGCAAAATCTTTCTAATATTTTACACATACTTTTTTTTTCCCCACCGTTAAATTTTGTGATTAGTATAAAATTTACTACAAAATGTATTTAAATAACATATTGCCCTGTAAGAAAATGTTTATGATAATTGATCAAAAATGTTCCGAAATAGCTCCGAAACAAATATAGTCAAATTTGAAAATCCCATGTAATTTTAATTTATCATAGTGACATCGAGTATAGCTCTATTAAACGAAACAACTTTATGAGAATACAAGTTACGAAAATGCTGTTATCTCTATTGCCACCTGCCAAGTCAACAAGCCGGGTAGGGAAACTAAGCGAATTTAAGACCGACGGTGCGTTTCTTGTTTTTCAGGGGTGGCAACTATGACCAAGAATACGATTTCAGTCAGACACACGTCACACCCCGTTTCACAGGGAGACCATACATATGACCATTAATTCACTCACAGATCTTATTTTTAGCATGAACCAGAGAAAGATCTATCTCCAATTCAGTACCTCTCAGAGATACTGTTTTGTTATGGGAACTTGGAGGAATTTGTGATACAGACAGATTTAATGCGCACCGGTCACCATCTAATAAACGGTGTTTCTTCGAATGGCTGGATATGACCTCCCATTCTCACGAATATGAGTCCTACGTCTACCAATCTGTGGGACATCCCAGACCCTAGAAAAATATTGATTAAGAATCTGAATAAATAATTTGTGAAGTCGAAGGTATGAGGCAAACTTTTAACTAATTAGAGTTTATTTATTAATATTTGATTGTTATAAACTAATAAATTTGAATTGTTTCACATTTGATGAGGATGAGTCATTTTTTAAACTTTTTAATTTTGAGGTTCGAGACAATGTTTTCTTTCAAAATGTGACTATTTTTGTTCGAAATTATTTTGCAAGATTTTGCTCAATTTTGAAAAAAAACCCTTTAACACAGTATAGCTGTATAGCATGTAACCCTTTTTTACAGTATAGCTGTATAGTATCACCTGATAATTAAGATTTTATATAGAATTTTAATATTTTTAGCCAGGAACGGTATAACATTAGCTTTATTACCACAATTATTTATAGTGTGCAGTTTTCAATAACAAATAAGAAAAATATATAATCCATTCAAAAGATACAGACTTCAAGATGCATTTAAACTAATCTTTCCGCATAATTCCTTAACTTCCTTTCTCGGCTAATTTATTCAGCTAAAAGAAATAAAAGACTAAAATAACACGACTTAAACATAAAGGGAATTATTACTTTGAATTATTACTGTCCTACTTTTTTCAATAATGTTACTTAAACTGTGTAGTACATGAGAACATTATCTTCCATCCAAAAGGGATAAAACCATTATCTTCCTTTCAAATCATTACATTACTGAGTCTAAATGAAGGTATTTAATTACGATTCTTTATCGTTTTCCTGATGAATAAGCCATGGTGGAAGAAGTAAGAAAAAAATAATCAATTTGGTAAACGCCTCACGTCGTTAATTATTTGAATACAGATTACAGGCAGTATTATACTTTAGTAAGTATTGATTTCTGTTTAACTATATGTTGGCGGAGCAAGAAAGCGCATGCCTATTTAGACTGATGATACGATGATTTACGTTAATTAAATTTTTCTGTAATGGTTATGAAAATTAGTAAATGGATGCTGCTTTATAAATGTGGTTGCACAGCAATTTGATTTTGGTTAAAATAAAATGTATTAATAATGATTTGAGGCAATAAAATAACTAGGGGTATTATAACGATAAGCCATTTATTTCAATTTATCAAGTGAACGTTTATGTTGAACATTATATTTTTTAAGTAGGCAAAAATTTGTTTGCTTACTGTGCAGTTATCAAATAGAAACGTCGGAAGCTTATAACAATTCGGAAATAATACTAAGAATCATTTTGTTTTGTAAAGAACGTGGTGCTTCATGTAACGATAAGCCACCTATTTACATTGATTAAGAGAGTACTTTTTTATGCAAAACATCACAATTTTTCAATCGGCAATATTTTTTGTTTATTTCGCTGTTTCAAAGCAGAAACGTCAGAAGCTCTCTGGAAATAATATTAAGGATCAATATTTTGTTGTCAAATTGTGGTGTGACACGCCATTAACTATTTGATTACGATTTACAAAATGTATTATCATTTCGTAATTTAATAATTTCTGTTCAAGTATATGTTGCCGATGCAATGACAGCCGTACCTGTTTTGATTGATGATATGATTATAGATTTTTTTTATATTCTTTGAAAATAAATATATGGAGGTTGCTTTCTAGATGTGTGTACACACCATTTTAGTTTTAGTTTAACTGAATTGTATGTATTAGGAACTGAAGGCAATGTAACGATTAGCCCACATTTTCAAATTAATAAAAAGTGATTGTGGAATAAAATATTAGTTTCCCAGTTGGCAATAGTAATGTTTGCACCGTTTCTAAAAGGTGAAATTACGATTGAAAATTACTGAATATTATGGAATCTTAAATGGGGAACTTCATTCAAGACTTCTAATCCACATAATTCATAAGATGAAATGTTGACAAACAGTGAGAAACTCACTAAAATTGAGGATTATTTAAAATTGAGTTCAGCCTGAAAGAAGTACGTTTTTTGATGAATTGCTTTTGTTAGTGCTTTTTAGATGCTTCTAATAATGAAATATTAGACTTGTTGGTGCTTTTCTTAATATTAAAATAGCAGTCCAACTCATGCAATTGGCAACTTCATTAATCATCTCTCTACTATATGTTTCTGAGTTTAAGGTCATACCAATTAAGCCTTGTAGGAGGAAATTGAGTACATCAATAAAATCCATCTTCATTTATGCAGAATGGTCAATGAAAGTTTCCGTAAATGCGTTCGTATGGACCAGAAAACTAATAAACCAGTTTTTGCACGATATTTTATTCCATATAGAGCTTTATGGTGTACATAATTTAATAAAAATATTTGTTATAAACTTTACATAATACAATGAAGAAAATTTCTAAAAAACCTGTGTTTTCAATCGTAATAACTATGTACATAAATTTTTCGATCACGCTATAAGGAAGTCAGCAGCAATTTGAAGAAGTAATGTTTTCCTGCTTGCGGTAATAGACCTTTTACATTTATATCAAATTTGGTTTTGCGCAACAAAATTGTAATATTATTTAAATATAGATTTTTTCAGCAATCTTGGCAATAGTTCTACATTATTTCATTTTGTTAAGTTGAGGATTCTTAATTGCTTCCTGTAGTTACTTTACAGATAAGTGCCTAAATACCAAAACTTTAAAAAATTTGCCAAAATATTTTATTAATCTTTTATTTAAGTTGAGACTTTGTAGTGAGCTTGATTAGAGATAAATTGATTTAATATTAACTTTTCTTTTTTTTCTTCTTTTTTACTTGTCACTACTGTACAATGAAGAACTGAGTAACTCAAATATTATAAAATTTTTACTTATAATAATAATTATTTTAAATTATAATTTAATTTTCAATTTTATAGAATTCTTATTTCCTTTTTAATTTTGCCGTTGTTGTTGTTTCCTATCCTCTAATTGTCTGGCGAAGTCAGACAATATCCAGTAGGTAGTTGACCCTCAAAAAGTCGATGACAAGAAGTGGAGAAGCATATAAGTCCTCCTTGGAAAGGCCCCAGCAGTCGAGGATATATTCGGCTGAGGCCTGTTGGGCTTCACATTTGGAGCAGACTGCATAAGTCTTTCTTCCTTTAAAGTACGAGAGACTATTCGTGTGTCCACTTGCCAATCTGGAAATAGCTGTTTGAGATGCAATATCACCTACATGAACAAGTGAAGAGCCCGATTCCTTGGCCGCATACCATTGATGAGAGGGGAGATTCCTCCACTTTTTTGATAGATTTCTTTTGATTTTGGACTGATACTCTGAAAAGGTAAGGGCTGAGGACGAAGATGTTAAATGACTACAGCCCTCCTTGGCCAAGCGATCCGCTTTCTTATTTCCAAAGATGTCAACGTGGGATAGTATCTATTGAAGATGAACGTCGTGGTGCTTTGAAATAAGTTGAAGTTTAAGAAGGATGGAGATGCTTGTTTCGTCTCCAACTTTAGTCCAGTTGTGTAGGTGCTGAAGGGAGCTGCGACTGTCCGACAGGATCCAAAGATCTCCGAAATCACTCTCGTTGATTATAGCATCGATGCCCTGTTCAATTGCGATTAATTCACTTCGAAAGACTGAAGTGAAATCAGGATTGCGGTGACAGATTGAGTAATTTTGCCCAGATTTTTCAAATTTTTTTTTAAATATAAAAGTTTAGTGAGGTATGCAGATCTACTCTGCTGTTAACTAAGGGCCACAGCCTTAATAAATTGTGTTCAATTTATTTTGAAAATAATTTGATATTTCAAAAAGCTTAGCGAAACTGATTTATTATTTTTTTAATTATGACTTCCGCACTCCTTTATTCATATACAAACTGGTTTAGAAATTAGAATTATCATCAGAAATACTTCTTTTTTCATGATTTTATAATTATCAATAAGAAACCTTCACATTTTAAAAAGCAATTAATGTTATACTTTAAATGGAAGAAAAATTTAAATTTAATCTTTTTATTTTCAATAAAAGCAAAATCAAATATTTTTTTTAAATTTTTTTTCAATACAAAAAATATACTTTAAAACATTTACTCTTTATCAATGCATTTTAAAGACAATCATTTTATTCCAACAAAGATTTGTCCTAGGTTATGTATCATTGCAATACATTTAGTAAGTCATGGATCGATGGTGACAATACTACTAACTTGATATTCTCCAAGACTTTAATAAATTGAGGATTTTCGATATTTTTTCATTTTTTTATCAAAATACAAATCCGAACTTAAATATATCGATATTTTATTGAATTTCCTACAAATAGCATTAGTCTTTTTTGTGATATGAACTTATATCCTATTACAAATATAAAACCATAAGTTACGTAACAGACATAACTCATCTTATTTTTAAAACTTTTTGTCCCGTTGCCGATATTTCACAGTATTATTGGAATTTTATTTATGAAAGGCAATAGTTTAAATGATCTATAGCTGCATTTATTTTGAAAGCTGCATAAATAAATAAATAAAGTAAGAATGTATAAGGATTTATAAGGAAAAGTAAAAAAAAAAAAAAAAGAAATACAGGCAATCAATACCCTTTATTATTTTATTAATTTAATGTTGACGTCAAATAAAGACATCTGAATCTCTTTGTGAGAAAACTGGATCATACCATGGAATTTATTTGTTAAACGAGAATGCAATATCATCAATGATTTGTTATTTAAATTTTTAATTATGAGTTATCTAATGTTTATCATTAATAATTTTTTAGTTAAAATTTTACTCTTTTAAAATGTTCAAGTTTGGATTCTACAGTATTGGGATTTGCACTGTACAGAATGCCTGGGGTTGAAACCGGCACTTGCATCTACCTACGACGTATAATTTTCAATCCAATTAATTGGAAGGAGGGTTGTTTGTTGTTAATGTCGTAAAATATGTACTCGGTGATTTGAAATATATTTGGCTGTGAAATTAACTATGTTTTATATTTTAAGCACATTTCAAAATTTAAAGGTCAGTCGAATTGTAATAGTTAATGAATATTTCAGTCAAATGATACAAATTCCTATTTGATTTCAGTCACGTTTGATTCTGTCTGATCTGTAAATTAACATGATTTGGCACGAATATGATGACTATCGTGAACATGAACATGATGGTGTTAGTAAACAAACGGGTTAAAAGGTTTTATTAAAACACCTTTGCCATTCGTCAAGCAGGTACACGATTTGAAACAAAACATGCAAACGTCAATGTAATTAATCATTTGCATGTTACTTAGCAGCATTTTTTAAATTAATCAGTCTAAATATAAACACAAGCATGTATTTTTAATTCCTTCGATTAACAATGTTGTTGATCGTAATAATAGAATAATTCCAATAAGCAAAATTTCTGATCAATAATGTGTCTTCCGTAGCATGTTATATATATATAGTATAAAAAGATGTACTAACTTTTTCCAAACTTTTCGAATGTCCAAAATATCTTACAGCTTATTGAATTACCATTATTACTATTTTATCCGTTTATTTTATTAAACTAAACTTTAGCATGTCGAAATAAAAAATATATTTTCTATATAACATGGTATTTTTCGATCGAAAACCATGCACTTAGAGAGGTTGATGCATTATGCATGAAGGATTTTCTTTCAAAAGATCAAGCTAGAGATAGTGGGGGAAGATATCGAATACGGATAAATGTGTTTGGAGCATAAAAGAGGCTTCGGACGAGCCTACTCTTTTGAAGATAGTTCTATCCCTCTTTTACCAACCCCTATGGTATATCTAACTATTTTTGAGGAGCAAAAGCTATCATAAGAATCAAAGAAATAAAGTGATATGTGTTATGAAACAGGAGTTTAAAGGAAATATAAGTCTATGCGAAATGTTTATGGCAAAATACATAAAAAAAAAATTCTGATGAAACGTTTTTATTTATGTAACATATTTTCTGAGCAAAATGTGTCTTCTTTTTAAATATTTCTCATTTTAATAAAGTTTTTACTTAAAAAAGCATTTAGAGAAAAGAGGAACCTTAATTTTTATTAAAATTAAATTTTCGTTGCTTATGTATGTAGTATTGCAAAAGTAAGGTTCCAATTTCTATTTCAATTTTTTTCAAAATATATTAAATTAAAATATATTAAATTAAGTTAATAACAATTATTTATTTGTCAACTCAACTCATTTAGAGTCAAATTTTATTTCAAAAAATATTAATCCATTTTTTTTTTTCAAAAATTATTTCTTCAACATTTTACTTTATTCTTTAAATTAAGAAAAGAAAAATGAATAATTAGAAAAAAAACAGGATTGTGTCTTCTTTTGATAAAAAAAAATAAATGCTTTTGAATATTATAATCACCTTAAAGGAAATATTTTTTTCTCTGTTTATAAATCAAATACACTTTGTATATTTCTTCTGAAGTGGTGATGATCTTTCAACGCTAGAGGAAATGATTTAAAATCATAATAACACTAGCAATCACTAGCGAAAAGTTAAATTGAATTCATTTGAAAACAAAATTTATTTTTTTGTTTACTTAAAAACTTGTTTTTCTCCAATTATCGATATTTATTTTTTACTTACTTATTTCTCAAATAATTCCATATTTTGCTCTTCACCATATTTTTGATAGCGAAACGCTGATGGTTTTAGGAGATAAAGCTGATATTTTCAACAGTAATCATTTTTTCATAAAAAACATACAATTCATGAAATATTCAAATTTAGAGCGAAATAATTGAATTTAATATGAGAGAAAAGTTACCTGGTGTTACACTTAAGAAATATTATACTCTCGAAACAAAAAGAACTGTGTTATAAACTAAGTCTCACAAAAAAAGAGAAATAAAAGGAGGAAAGTATAGGAAGGATCACAATGATGTCTTGGACTTAAAGGAAATTGACTTACTTGAACAAGATAAACTGTCTTCAGAAAGAAAAAATTTAATTATTAGTAGAAAAAAAGTTTGTATTTTAAAAATACAAAATATTTCCTTAATTTATGAATGAATTAACCATTACACTTTATAGGCACGTTAATTTAATGAGTCATGCATACCCTATAAAATGCTTTATCTGTTAAAAATGAGGAAAGAACTAATTAAGAATGCAGATATTTCCGAAAACATTCTTTTTAAAATCTTTTCTTTTTTTTTTAAACTTTTTGAAACTTTATTTATATTCATGGTTCTATACCTTATGCTTTAAATTATAAATTTGAAGCTGAATTACCCACACCTTTCAAAGGAAAAACTTGTTTTTTTGAAGAGATCGGGGGGAAAATAAAGGCGAAACCCATACAGTAATTTTTGATGAGAAGATATAAAGAATTACTAAGTTTTTTTTTCTTTTTTTTGAAAAGTGTATTTATGCCATGTAGAAGATTTTTCGTATCTTCCCTTTCATATAAACACTTATAAATATCGAAAAGGGAATGATACGAGCTTTCAATGGAAAATCGATATTCGCTTTTTGAAACTTGCATTTCTGTCATAAAATACGTGTAATGTTTTATTGAAAAGTGCTTAGGGAAAGATAGTTTCCAAGATGTTTCTTCTTTTATGCTGAAGTTCAATATAATGATTGGTATCTGATTGACAATGATAAATATGAAAAACAATCAAATTATCTATCAATCAATCAGCAATGATGATGATCAAATACGATATTGCGATGACTATTGAGAAATTTTTATTTGCGTTATAAAACTATTGATCATTGCGGGAAATATATAACTGAAGTAAACTGAAAAAAAGCTGTGAACTTAAGGATATTATGTAAAAATCTATCGTAATATTCTAATTTTGATATTAGCAATATCGAATTGCTGCTGTTGAATAAGTTACAACATATGTTGTAAAATTTTATGCAAAATGTAGCATAAATGTTAAGCAAAGAAAGCTTTCTATAGGAAATCGATATTCGCTTTTTGAAATGTATATTTTGTAAACTTCGTACAAAGCTTTAGTAAAATATACTTACTCATTGACGATTTCATTTTTTTTCTAGATGAAGTTCAATGTAATGTTTGGTAGATTAACTAATCTGACTATCAAATACATCTACAAATTTAAATTTTCAGTTAGTAGCCAGTGGCCGGTAGACTCTAATAACATGGTAGTAATTCTTTTCCTCAAACTTATGAAGCCGGTGACTGATGTCGACAGGTCTTTTTCATTTATTAGTCACTTTTTGCGAGCATTTGTTAGTTCGGATGAAATTATAATTTTAAAAAAAAATCTTATTAGAGAAAATTAATACCTATAATTATGTATCTCTGCAATAAAAATGATATTAAGTGACACAATTATCTATGCGTACCGACTTTAAAGAACTTTATTTAAAGTTATTTGGCAAGACAAAATATATTCGATGTATATTACAATTTCGAAATGTGAGAATTGTTAGAAAAATCTCCTTTCATGGAATCATTCCACTGCAAATTGATGGATTCTGAGGAATTCAAATTTAAAAAGGAAGCACTGGACATCTTAATGAAAATTCTTTTTCCCTGAGACTCTTTCTGCATTGATATATTTTTATAATTAAACATTTTTTTTTTGGTTAAAGGCGGGCACTTGGGTCTATTTTCCATTGGCTTCAGAAATGCCAGAATTGCTAACCCAGTGAGCACCTATGACAAGGCTACGGCGGTGGAGTAGCGTCACCCACGTCATACAACCACAAACCCGTTTATAGGGCGGGTTACATTCACACAATCACGCAGAAGAAAAGACATAGAACACAGGGAGAGGGAGAATGAAACATCCATGCCCTGAGCGGGATTCAAACCCGCAACCATCAGCTCCGCAGTCGGGCACGCTAACCACTCGGCCACCTGGTATTAATAATGATATTATCAATATTTTTAGTATTATTAATAATGATAAAGATCAAATACGGTATTACAGGGATTATTGAAAAATTTCATTTCGGGTACAAAAATATTTATCTTTGCAAATATTACATATATTATCCAAACGGTAAATATACCGTGAAATATCGATATTTTTTAACAGTCTGTCATGATATTGAAATTTCGGTATTGCTCAGCACTACTTTTGAATAAAGTACATGCAATATTATTTTATACAAAACGTAGCTGTTACTGATATATTTATCCTCCGCAGCATATCATTCACAGACATAGCAAGCAGTAACCTAGACATCGAAAAGGATGATGCAATTTGAGGATTTCTTTCCATTATTATGATAGTGATCTCTATGCAGAGGGAGCTACTTCCGTATCTTTATTTTTTCCCTACAAATCCCTACTATTACATCTTTTTTTTATCCCTTTTTTCATCGCTATTCAGGATACATCACTTTTTATTTTTATTTTCTTATCAATGCGTGAAAGAGTATGAGCGAAAAAGTTTGCGTCCCATTTTCACCGGCTATATCAGGAGCTCTATACATTTGATTTGTTTGTAGATACAGATTTTTATGTCTTCTGTAAACTTCACTATCTAGCCAACACCCCTCTCATAAATACAAGTGAACTGATTTTTTACAAACTCAGATAAATTTTGTTAACGTTGAATAAATGTTTATCCACGAAAATTGCTTGAAAAAAAGCCGCAGTTGAAATGCAATGTTTAACATTGCATCTTAAAAAGGGATTTGTAGTTCTTCAGGACAATAGCTTTAATATATCTGCTCAAGCACTTTCTTTGATGATAAAAATATTGAAAGATTAAGACAAGCAAGTAAGCGATAAAAATTCATTAAAAATGCATATTCATAATTCACAAGCAAGAAGCGTGAAAAGTATTTCCAGTTATTTCGGAAGATAACTAAACATGGTAGCTCGGAAAAGGAGCATTATCTTACGTTTTTTAACGATAGTGTAATTGTGTTCGGATTTAAATATCTCAATGTCAATTAATACTTGGCAGTTAAAGGTGACGTTGGTTTACTTATTGACTTGAAGTGCCATCCGGCAGTAAAAGCAAGATTTTTAACTTTTATTTACTGCTAAATTATATTAGAAATTTTTTTTTTGCTACAATATCTTTAATGAGCCCAAATCATGATTTGATTATTAGCAAATTCGATAATTCATGCAATATCTTTAATATACCCAAATCATGTTTCGGTTATTAGTAAACTAGATATTCCATTCATACGCAAATAATAACCTTACGTTTGTGATACGAAAAATTGGATGTTTATTTTATTACTCTTTAAAAGAATAAATACAAATCATAGGAAAAAAATTACGGTAAAATCTCCGTACTGTATGGTAGCAATATTTCCACTGACAAAAATTATAATTCCGAACTGAAATACGCGGTAATTAAACTGACTGTTCATTTGACAATTTTTCCGTTCATATAGTAACGATTTAGCGGAAATACTGATTTTTAAAGTTATAGTTATTATAACCACATATTGGTACAAAATATAAATGTGAAAAGTAAATTTAAACAAATAAATCGTTTTCCTGCCATACTCTATGGTATCGTGATAAAATTTTCTAATTTTAATGCAGTGGCCATTTTATCAATGGCTATAAAACCATAGTATATCGTTAATTTTCCTAAAATCATAACCAAATTGCTTTGGTAAAAACTAGCAAGCCTTTTGATTTTCCCATAGATACAAAAACACAGTAAATTTTACCATCTTCTGGTAGTTTTAATCTTACTTCTCTCAGTTTATATACCACTTTAATATAATAGACCCTTAAAAATGGAATTTCAATGTAAAGCTAAATCTATAGAATTGAAAAAAAAACTTTCAGATGTGTGTGTACAATATAAAAAAATCCAATTAAAATTATTTTATAAAATATCATCACTTTGGGAATACCGTAAATGCATCTTACGTATATAAGTAGTTTGTAAGTTTATCTTTATTATACCTTAAAAACAATTTTTAACTTTTAAATGATATACCGTTACTTTTACAATTGTAAATATTTAACTAGACTGACTCATTGATTTTACGGTAATTGTAATTGTAAAAATACGGTACATAATTGTTTTTATTCCGTTGAGTGTTCCGGTAAGAGTGGATGGTGAAAAGATTCGGCATCCTGAGTTCCGGAACTTTTTTTGCGTAATTTAATCTTAATTACATGTTTTTCTTTTTTTTTTTTTGAAATGTGAATCATTTTAACTTTTTTTTCTGATTTAAATGAAGACATCACTGTAGGAACCTAGTGACACTTACTTCCATTAGAAAGTATGAATCTAGATATATAAAATAATAACTTCAGTTTAAGAAAAGTTTTGAATTGAAAACAATATCAAATTCAGGAAAATATTATAAAAAACAAAACAGATAGTATAGCATAACCCTACAGCAGATAAACAGATATTTACCTTAGTCGAAATGCTTGGCATAATGCCCAGCAGCTGAACTTCATTTGCATTTCCGAGGAAATGTATTATGGGTAAAAGCAATATCTGAACTCTTCTATAATAGAATAAAAGCTATTATTTTCAAGATAGACGTTAGAAGAAATAAATAAAGACGGGAACGCAATATTTTCTCGGAATCACTAAAGAAACTTACTTGGAAAATTGAAAGGGTGCTTCGACTCTCTAGTATACACAAATTGAAAGCACAGTATATCCTGAGAAATTGTCTATAAAAGAATTCCCGTTCCGGAATGTAATCTTCTTTGGTATAAACGAAAACAATTTTTTTTCATGGAATTTTTCATACTAATAAGAAAGATTTTAGTATGAGGAGGGAAAAAAATAAGCCGAAATATTAAAGCTTCTCGTGTTCCCAGGTTTTTCATTTAGAACTAAACCCTGGAATGGGGTTTTAGTGGATAAATAATAATTATGGTTTTCTAAAGTTCAGTTTTTAAAACAGAAATAGTAATGTCAGAGTTTAAAAATGCTTGTTTGAAATAATTAGTTCCATACCAATGGCAAATACTGTTCGAATATTCGTGTAGATTGTTGAAATCAAACAATTTTATCACAGAAATTATATCAAATAAATATATGACTATTTTATTTAACAGTACAACATTTCCTTTTTATTATTAAAGGTTGTTTCCAAATACATTGATCTTGTTATAATTACAATTAGCATGTTTTAGTGGTTATAAACAGTAATAAACCGAGGAAAAAGTATTTTTACTACGAAAAACATAGTATGCAGTATTTAGTGATATTAAAAATATTTTCTCCAAACCACTTGAGAAAATAACTAGAACTACTTTTTTTACAAGAAATACGTTCAATAATGATTATTGAAATGCAACCGTGTTGTTGTTGTTTCTAATGCCATTTACCAATCCATCAAGCCTATTTGGTTATACCAAATATACATGTGCATTTAAGGCATAGGGTGCGTTTTATGGTCTTCAATATCGTTATCTATGACCAGGAATACTACTTCAGCTACATACACTTCACAGTCCGTGTATAGGGCAGACACTTTCATACCATCCATTTAATCACGGATCTTAATTTTGACCTGTGCCAGAGAAAGATCAATCTCCAATTCAGTACCCCCAGAGGTATTGGTTTGTTACGGTAACGTGGAGGATTTTGTGACCCGACTGATTTAACGTGCACAAGTCACCATTTAGTTCACGGGTCTTTGGTCGGTGGGGCTCATATTCACGATCTCTTAGAAAAGAGCCCAACATCCTACCAGCCAGGCTATCCAGGCCTCATGCAACCGATTCATATAAAAAAGCAACCGTTTGTTAACAAAGAACATTTGTGCAATTATATTTCAGATAATAATCCCTACAGACTTCTACTATTTTTTACTAGGCTTTTCAAAGTTAATTATAGTTATTTTAAAATATCTCAAATTATATTTGTACTTATAGTTAAAATATTTTTATAATTTGTTGAATAAAATGAACAGAGAAAGAACTGGTGAAAAAATGGAACAAAAGTAATGTTATGCTTTGATTTTTGATTCATTGAGATTTATGATTTGAGATTGTGAGTTTTGCGCAAGCAATTAATTTGTCCCCTGAAGCAAAACTTAAGATAATAAATGAACCAAATTCTAAATATTTTTTATTCATTTCATGAACAAAACAATGTCGAAATGCTTTAAAAATTGATATATTAATACTAAATTTATTAAAACCAAAAGTAAAGTTTGCAATTTCTTAGACAAGCACAATAAAGTAAAGTTTGCAATTTCTTAGACAAGCACAATTGCAATACTCTGCATGTAAAACATTTTTTGAGGACAATTATGACGTTCGGACCTTGATTATAAGTTATAGACATGCATATTTTAGACCTATCAGATTGATGATTTGAAAAAAAATCAGACATAAAAAAACAGTTTTATTTACTAAGCATTTATTTTTATTTCAATACAAGAATACTTTTAAGGAAAATAGTTACAAACAAATCTCATATAATATTTCGCAATGAAAAAAAACGAACATAGATTTCGAAAAATTCAGACAGAAAAGATATTTATTTAAATGATATACTATTTATTCATTATAAAACTCTACTTTAAAAATGGCAATTACAATTTTTAAAATCTACAAAATCCCAGTTTTTTACACTATGAAATAATTGTTTGAAAAATTATATTGAAATAAATGCTAAGTAAATGTTTATAATACTGTTGATAATAATCCATTAAAACAATATTTTAATGAATGTATGTGATATTTTTAACTATTTGTATGTTTAAACATAAATGAAGTAAAACCTTTTTAATGAATATATTTAAAAGTAAATAGCGCCTTTTAATGCTTCCACGGTTTATAAATTAGTTTCTGAATTACTAATGATTATTTTACAGAACTATAAAAAATATTTGGGTGAATTTTTTTAAAAGCGTAAGATATATTTTACAGTAATTAAATATTTATTTTTACATTTTTTTATTAAAAGGAATGTTTAGTGAATGTTTGTAATTCCTTTAGGAATTTGTTTTCCAATTTAATGGTAATGCTTTAAAACTAAATATATATTTTATGGAAACTAATTATGCGAACAAATAAATTATTTAACACACAGATTTAAAATTATTTTTGTCTTATTTAATTTATTTTCTGTTCTCTAATGCATTTGTATTTTAGTTAATGTTTCTCATCCCAACGATGCTTTTAGTTATCGTATTTAAAGTAAAATTTTTAAGAGGTTTCTTTGTTAATTAATATTTTAAAAGAAATTTTTAAGGAATCAATCGATGATTTTCCCATTCTATAGTTCGCAAATTTTGATGAAACTTAAAGAAATTTTCGAACATGCATTGAAAGTAAATACTGCTGTTAATGCTTCACTTTTTGTTTGATTTTTAAGAAAAAAATTATTTCAAGAATATTAGATTTTTCTTTTAAAACTCATTTAGCGTTAAAGTTAATTGTGGTGCAAATTGGTTATTAATAAAATCACGCGATGAGTATTTTTTTATTATACGAGTAAATATTTATAATTAAAAATTTATGCAAATATTTTTCATGAACTTATTTAATAAAAACATAATATAATCATTCTAAACTTATTTAATTTTAAAAAAAAGATTTATGTTATAATTTTCCTAGTTGCCAAAATAATACAGAACATATTTTCTTTGTTTTTATTTTTTCATAATAACTTGCTTTTACAGCTTTAAGTAATATTCTATGAGAAGTTTTTATTTCAATAATTCATGTAAATGTGAAGTGATTTTTAGATTTGAAACGTGATTTTTTTTCAGTCTATATTAGATTTATATATTCTATTTATATATTATTTTATATATTCTATATTCTTTGTAGATTTGAAAGTGAGTTTTCAAATTATACTCATGGATTTATGAAACATATACAAAAATGTATTATAAACGTACAAAAAAATTAAAATTCTTGACTTATTTAAGCTGAAAAGTAATTAGGAATAATAGTAGGCGTGATTTTTAAGTTTTTAGAGTAAAAATAATTTAAAAATAATTTTTGCACTTATTGGTCTCTTAGAAGTATTATATCAGTCCAATATTTAATTCTTTTCGATAAATATATTTTAGAAAAGTAGAGATCGCAAAATGATGAATTTGCATTGGGAAGAAGTGTGTGCTGTACCTTTGGAGAACAAAAATAATTTAAAAATAAAACACAGTAGTTTAAAAATGTGTATTTGGCTGTAAACACTCTTATTCCAGCGTGATCGATGAGGCGTCAATTCGTTAAATGTACTAATAAGGCAAAGGAAGAATATGTATGCATGTATATCAGAATGTGTATTCTAGAAACGTTAGATACGAAAAGGAAACCAATTCATCAAATAAGGTTTCGCATTATTCGAGAAAATAAGAAAGAGGAAAAAAGACATGGGAGAAATTCCAATCAATACGCGAAGGTTTAATAATTGATTAGGAACCTAAACAACGCATTGTTATGATAACTATCATATCCTTATATAGCGGCTATAGCATTATTGTCAAAAACTAAGATATATCTTTTCGGTCTTTTTATAAAATTAAACTTGGTTAGATTTAAAAGGCAATCGATTCCAGCAAACTGATTTAGTAAGACTTTCTAGTAGACACTTGAAAGTCTTATATTATACCAGGGAAATACTACTTATCCCAATTATATGAAATTAAACATTGCAAAAATTAATCCAGTTATATATTTTTTTCGTGAGACATGTAAAGCAGGATTTTTTTTTCCTTTAGAATCTAGTTTTGTCTTAGCTTTCTTACCAGACGTTCATAGATCTTGACTAACCGAAGGCAAAGTAGTTCATAGTAGCAACAGTAACTCAAACCTTGCTTCAAAAAGTTAAAAATATTACCATTTTGCTGCAGGTTTTTTAAAAATTAATAAAATATTTTAAAAATCAGTCTTAATGTTTTATTAAATGAAAAATTACATTTGTTACTTTTTATTGATATTATCCTCGTTTTTTTATCCCATATAACTTAGTTAAAAATAAATGTTCATATGAGAATGATATTTTATAGTAGATTCACAGCAAAAAAATACTGCATTTTTACAGTGCAGACCTAAAGTTCTACAATATTTTATTGTAAATATTGAATGATCCTGTGTAGTACCTTTCAACTTTTAATCTATAATAAGCTTTTAGAAAGGTAGGTACTTTATTTACGTTACCCTAGAACTGCGCAATGGGCTTTTGACAACGGTCTTAGAAACATCCCTGAGGATGATCCGAAGACATACCATCGCAATTTCGATCCGCTGCAGAGAGGATGGCTCCCTTGCGTTGGTAGCCAGACGATCTGCACACGAAGTTGAGCACTTTACGGTGGAAAAGTTTAACAGGGCCGATACCGCGCAACCTCGGTCCCTACGCAGGCAGATTAAAGTGGTTACCCTCCCACTTACTGACCGCAGCTAGTGATGCTTGACTTCGATGTTCTACTGGGAACCATGTCATTACGATCAGTCCACTAGAGGACTATACGAATATAGCATAGTTCTTGGTGTTCATAGTAGCAACAACAACTCAAACCTTGTTTCGAAAAGCAAAAAACTGTACCATTTTGCTGCAGTTTTGCAGTAGTAAAACATTTTAAAAATCAGTCTTAATGTTTCACTGGGTTTCTACTGGGAACCATGTCTTTACGATCAGCCCACTAGGGGGCTATATACATAGACATTTTACAGTAATTTTCTTAATTGTTTCCTGAGATTGTTAGAGTGTAATACTCATATTGTAGAAAAGTAAATGCAGTTTTGCTATTGCTTTTTTAACAAACTAAATTAAAAAAATTAATAGATAAATGCCGAATCTTCTAAGTAAATTTATCAAACATTTTTATCCTCTGATATAACACTTTTCTTCATCAAGCTCAACGCTTTAACATCAACGATGCTAAAGTTAGCTCAACTTTCACAGCATATATTTTTATGTAATATTTACCTAAAGACTTTGCCTAAATTGTTAAATTATAATAATAATATTATTTCAATATATTCGTCGTTTTATCCATTGTTTCCTCCTAAAATTAAATAATAAAAAAGCGTTTTTAGAGATATAGAGAGAGAAGGATTCGCTCTCTACAAAATATAACTCTCAGATATTTTGATCCTCTCATATCATCTTGCTCCAACATGCTTCAAGTTTTATCACCCACGGCGGTAAAAGGATTGATGAGGATTTTCGAGCAGGTCCTCAAATGTTTGAATCATTAAACAGTTTCAGAGATATGCTCGTGAATTTGAAAGACGGCTGGTTCTATTTTATGACAGTGGGATACAGCTAAGATTATTCTACTAATGAGAGAATTCACAGCTGACCTTGAATTTATAGCTACGACATTGATCTTAGTAGAAATTCTTGGCTCCGCGTAATAAATTTTCTAAGGAAATTTGGTTTGTCTTGAGACAAAATTACAAACTTTAATGGTCTTAAGCGTTTGATTCCTAGGCACTAACTGACTCCCTCTACAACGTTTTTACGACGATACGAGTATTTTTGTCATCAGATATTAACTATGTTTATTTACTTATTTTTGTCACTTAGTGTAAAAAATTATTTTATTTCATATTATAACCGCCGTTGAACAGCCGACTCAATTTTATGGGTTTACGACTACTAATGTTCAATTCCGTAGCCTGTAATTCTGGACCCAATCCAGAAGACTAGGTAATTCCTGGATCGTGTATTGGGAGAAATTTGCGTTCGTGGAGGACTTTTCATGTAGAGAACCCGCATTTGCGTTACACTGAGAGGAAGACCGCGAGAACCTCCCACGGTTAGCCTGACGAGAAGGGGACTCTAACCCATGATCCGTCTATCACTGAGGATATTTCGCGTCAGCACTGTGATTGGTGCAAGCCGGATGCGGAATTCGTATCGACTGGGATTCAAACCCGGTTCGCCTCATTGGAAGGCGAACGCTCTATCCCCTGAGCCATCACGGCTCTACTAGATCGTATTGTATAAAATACCGGTTTATTATTCGAATTATGCATGCATAAGATTGCTCCTAAAATGTTTAAAGTACAATAAAAAACAAACTTGGCACACGATGTACAAAATAATCATTGGCAATTGCATTTGTTATTTTCAATAACAAACATTCATAGTTCAGATGTATGTTTGCAATTTCGTAAGACGCATAGTTTGTTTATATTTTTTTCTCTTATTTATTTACTCACTTATTTCAAAGTGGAATGAAAATTATTACATTAAGGATATATTTTAAAGCTATAATTTATAGCTAGGACATCTTATCTGGGAGCTCAGATTCTTGCCTCTTGCAGAAAGATTTTCAAAGAAATTTAAGAATGATAGGGGCTGCAACATTTTTATGATAAAGCACAAAGTAGTTACTAATTACAAACATTTTAATTAAGAAAAATATAGCTTGTGTTAATAGATTGTTCTTCCGCAACATGTCTATTTAATAAGCAAATTGCGAAAAAATATAGAGAGATTTATTTATGCCAGACACAAATGGTGTTTTACTTACAGAAAAAGGAACATATTACAAACATTTGCTGTATAATTTATGGAGGGGAAATCAAGGCTAGTTACCACAAAGCTCATATATCACACTCCATAAGTTGTTTTGGCTTAGGTTTCTTCCAGTTACAGCTTTCATTTAAATCTTAATTACATCTGTTCTAATTTCGAATAAATTCTGTAAGTCAAAAAAGTTTTTTTTTTCTTTTTACGAAAATTACTTGCCTTGTCCAGAAAATATTTAATATTAATTTAATATTAATAATAATTTCTGAAAGATAGATTACTTAATGATAAATGTAATCAACTATGCCTATTCATTTTTGGAGTAGTTTAAGTTCCATGCAAAATATTTTAAAGCTGATTGATTGCTCTGAGTTACATATTCTCCTCCAACATTTTCACTTCATTACAGAAATCGTTTATTGAAGTAAATAATTTTTCCTGTTTAGACTGCAATAAATGAGATAAAAATAGTGTTGAATAAAAATAGTTAATAATTTTTATATATATATATATATATATATATATATATATATATATTAAATTATAATTTTTTGCGTTATTTTTTATGTATGGAATACGCTTTTTCAAAATTTATTTAGATTATAAATAATCAGATCTCTGCTGTCCTTTTTCTGAAATGTCTTGCAAGTGATAATCAGACAATTTTCATAAATCCATACAAAGTTCATAACAGATTAAATTCATTGCCAGTATTCAGTCATTAAATTCCTTCATTTAATCCATGAAACCCCAAATATGAATTATCAAAATAAGATAAAGCATTGTAATGTTTGGTCACGATTCATATTATGACTAACTAAAACTGATAATTTTTAGATTCGCAGTCTCGTTCTCCATTTTCATTTTATTAAAGTGATCATTTAAGGGATCAAAATTATTTTTTTATTTCCACTGAAATTTTCTAGTACAAAATTTATTTGCCTAAAGCAACGTGAACTATTTTCTTTAGTCAGATTTTTCTTAAATAATATTTTCTTCATTTCAATTTTTTTTTAAATTGAATTTACTTTATTATTCCCCCGGTATTCCTTTTTTCTGGAAGATTCTTTAGTTTTTCAAAATTTATTTTTATCATATTATCTTTACTTTACTCTACTGAACTTTGCTGAGAATACTAAGACACGGTGTCCTTAATAATATGATAAGAAAATCATACAATTAAACACAGTTTAAATTTATGAGAATTATCAGAAATTCTGACTATTTTAACTCCTTGTTAATATTAGGTATTAATCATCGAATTCTTCCATATAATCTACGGAATTATCAAAATAAGGTTAAGAATTATCATATTCGTTCACTATCCATGTTACCATGACAAAGGTCTCCCATCGGATGATCCGTCTAGGATTCGAAATATTTTCACCAATTTTCACCTGATTAAAGTGAGCACCTTATTAAAGCGTCTTTTTTTTGTACCCAAGTTATCGAGATAAAAATTAATTATTTAAGAAAAACGAAATATTTACTTTATTTCAATTTTCATTTAAGTTATATTTCCTTCATTTTAAATTCCATGTGCACCTTGTTTTATTTTTTTCTGGAAGATTCCATTTACAAAATTTATATTTTTATTATGTTATTTTTATTTTACACTACAGGGTTTTGCTGTAATTATTAAGACGCGTTGTCTTCTTCGTAATTTGATAAGAAAGGTATAAAATGTAACGCTTTCTTAAATTTCCGACAATTATCATAAATTCATTCTAATTTAACTCCTTGTTAGCATTAGTTATTATACATTGAAATATTGAATTCTCTCATATAATCCAAGAAATTTCAAATTTGATTCAAAAAATAAAATTAAGCATTGTTGTTTTAGATCACTATCCTTGCTACGATGCCTGTAACCTTACAGCTGATTCCTCTGGGATTCTAATCCCTTTGAGATTTAAAATCCCTCATTTTCACTTTATTGAAGTAATTTTTGAACATTGTTTAGATATCAAAATTATTTCTTTATTTGTATCGAAATAATCATGATAATAGTTTTTTTTTAAAGGAGGAAATATAATTTTTTAAATTCTTATTTAAGTTGTATTTTAATGGTATATTAATTTGATTTCTATGTATGCTCAGTTTTTATTTTTTAGAGGAGATTATTTTTTAAAGTTTATATTTTTAATATATTAGCTTTATTTTACACTACAAGATTTTGATGCGATTACTAATACACGTTTTTCAATAACTTGATAAGCAGCATATACAGTGAAATGCTTTCTTAAATTTATGACAAATATCATAAATTTATACTCATCTAACTCCTTGTTAATATTAGTTATTAATCATCGAATTCTCTCATATAATCTACGAAATCCCAAATTTGAATTATCAAAATAAGGTTAAGCATTGTTATATTCGGTCACTATCCATGTTACCATGACTAAAGACTCCCTCCAGCTGATCCCTACGGGATTCGTAATCTCTTCCCACATTTTCACTTCATTAAAGTGATCCTTTATCGAGGGCAATGGTGTTGGGGACACCTCCCTCAAGACACCCTCCCATACCTCATGATTTACGGACTTCGGAAGGGATGATTTATGATGACGTCATTTGATCGATACCCCACAACGGTTGGCCTTGATACTAATTTGCCTGGCTATCTCGCTATACATGTCGCATTATTGTGGTCTCGTTATATTCCAATCCTGGGTGAAGAATGCAAGTGGGTTTAATTCCATTACTTTCATGGTTCCCATATTAGATAGAATCATCGAAAATTTGATCATCTTCTGTCAACTAGCGTTTTAGATTTTTCCCCTATTGGGCATTCAAAGATTTGTTATTATTGGATTTGTTATTGGCAAGCGAATGTAAGGTGCAATTATATTTTAGCAAAATATTTTGTAATTATACATTTTGATTCAAGAGAGCTCGAAATTTAATAAAAGGCATAACTCACAAAATCACAACCTAAAATGTTTTTTTCTTTTTTATTTATTTTTTTAAAAAACATTTTTAGTAAAAAAAAATATTAATACCCATACCATATTACTGTGGACACTGTTTATTACTTTCATGTTATTTTTATGGTATTTTACAATGCAATACCTCATTGATAAACTGATTAATTCATTTCTATTGCACATGCGACTAGCCAAAACGAAATTTTAAGCGTCATATTTGGTTTCTGTGACATTTTGTTGATTATTTTTGTCGAAATTTTTCTTAGCATATAATTAATGACTAAGTACTTAACCTGTAATTAATTTATCATAGTATCATTTTTTGAGATTCAATTCCATTCCATTGCTTCTATTGAAATTCCATTGTCAAATTTAATAAAATAATCTGAATTATGGTATTGTGAACATAACGGCTATACAACGTGTGTATGAATGTTTATCAGAGAAAAATAAGATTCTATACTTGACTGTATTTTTTGTAATTTTTAAGTTCAATGAGATACAACGCATGATTCATAAATAAGCTAAAAATAATCGTACATTTTTTTTTCAAAAATTAATATTGATTGAAAGAATAATTCAAATACCTTCGATATTTCCGCGGAACCCAAGGACTACGCAGAACACCTTTTTGGCATCCGTTGGTTCCATATTACTTATTTACCTTGCTTTCTTTAAAATAGTTATTAACTTATACCCTGAAAGGAAAATGTATAAAATTCTACATTATATAAAGAAATAATTTAAAAAATAGACTAATATAAGAGTGTGTAAAAGTTTAACTTACCTTTCAAAAAAATTAATTTTGAAAATTTTATTTAGTGTACGCAATTGAGATATTGGTTTTATAATATCATTAATACGAAAACATTCCATGGACAAGTAATTATATTAGACAGATATACTATTAAAAATTTTCTATAGTTATATTATTTTAATGTTTACTTTATAAAGTTGCTCTCATAATTTAGAGCACCGATTGAGCATCTCAGAGTTGAGCATTGGAGAGAGGAGTCTTGTGTTTTCTTTTTTTAAGACGCCACTGTGTTGACTTGTCATTTTGAAACATGGCCGAGACAGAGAGCGAATCAGAGATGGAGGAAGACCCTCCTGAACTTTTCAATGACTCTTTTGAAGAATCGCTTCAAGGGTGGGCCACTTCTGGAATCTTCCTCAGAGAAAAATTTTTGAGACTCATAAAAAAGTGCAATGGTAAAGTAATTGATCTAGTCACGGTGTCCAAACTCTTCACAATTGCTTATGAATTCAACGACATAGTCACCCAGCAAAACGAGGTATTGTCGTATACGAAAGGCCTCCAGCACGAAGCTGAAAGAGCGCTGAATGAAGTTTTGAAAGGTAAAAGGAACAAGAGTAAGCAGCAGGGTCAATCCTACGCAGACGCATTGAAGAGCGGTACTGGCACACGCAGGCCAATCGTCGAACACTGCATTACCTTAAAACCCAAAGGCGAAAACATGGCTACCGACATTGAGAAGGTCATGAGAGAAAAGATAAACCCAGCTGAGTTAAAACTGGGTTTTAAAAAGATTAAAAAAATCAAAGATGGTGGAGTAATACTCAAACTGGAAAAGAAAGACGACGTAAAAGCACTGACGGATGATTTAGAAGCAAAAGGTCTGACAGAGGAATTTAATTGCGCGGAAATTAAAAAGAAAAATCCAAGAGTGATATTATATGACGTCGAAGAGACAGACTCCAAAGAAGACCTTCAAAAAATCTTAAAAGAGACTAATAAAGAGTTTAATGAGTCAACACCCAAAGTACTGTTTCCAATTAAAGGTAAATTGAAAACGCACTGGGTAATTGAGACTAAACCAAGTGTTTTTAAGAGAGTCATTAGACGTGGTAGGCTAATCCTTAATTGGACATCAGTTAAAGTTAAAAAATACATTAGACCACTGCGTTGCTACAAGTGCAACAGACTTGGCCACGTCGCAAGAGTTTGTGAACTCCAAGAGACGTGCGTAAACTGCGGAGAACACGGGCACATGAAAGACGCCTGCAGTAACAAGAGTTGCTGCATCAACTGCAAAGAAGCTAACCAGAAATACAACAAAGGAATTCGCACAAACCATAATGCTCGGAACCAGTCATGCCCATCTCTGCAGTGGGCCAGAGAAAAGATCCAACGTAACACCAAGTACTGACTTTTGGGAAGTTCCGGATTTGTGAGCCCATTGGGCACAGCTTGTGCTTTGTAACTCTATTTCTGTAAATAGCAATTTTATTAATTTGTTTTGTTTTACAATTGAAATGATCAATTGTTTTTGTACTATTTTGAATAAAGCATGGGTTTGGTGCCTTCCAGTCATTGGACATCTCGATGGACCGCGGGATGGCGGACGCCCGCTGCTGT